>NW_019945038.1:87883-94227 GCF_002910315.2 Salvelinus sp. IW2-2015
TGTAGTGTCCAAGGGTTTTGTCATCCATAGATGTGTATTTGTCATCCAATAGACGTGTATTTGTCATCCAATAGATGTTGTATGTTGTCATCCAATAGACAGTGTATTTGTCATCCAATAGTCGTTTGTTGTATTTGTCATCCAATAGACGTGTATTTGTTCATCCAATAACGTGATTTGTCATCCAATAGATGTGTGTATGTCATCCAATAGACTTTTTGTATTTGTCATTATTTCCAATAGTAGTGTATTTGTCATCCAATAGACGTGTATTTGTCATCCAATAGACGTGTATTTGTCATCCAATAGACGTTGATTTGTCATCCAGATAGATGTGTGTATTTGTCATCCAATAGACATTGCATTTGTATTCCAGTAGATGTATTTGTCATCCATAAGGTGTATTTGTCTATCCAATAGACGTGCATTTGTCATCATAGATGTTATTTGTCATCCAATAGACGTATTTCTCATCCAATAGATGTGTATTTGTCATCCAATAGACGTGCATTTGTCCTCCAATAGACTGTGTATTTGTCATCCAATAGGCGTGTGATTTGTCATCCAATAGACGTGTATTTGTCATCCAATAGGCGTGTATGTATTTGTCATCCAATAGACGTGCATTTGTGTCCTCCAATAGATGTGTATTGTTATCCAATAGACGTGTATTTGTCATCCAATAGGCGTGTATTTTGTCATCCAATAGACGTGCATTTGTCCTCCAATAGACGTGTATTTGTCATCCAATAGACGTGTATTTGTCATCCAATAGGTGTGTTATTTCTCATCCAACAGATGTGTATTTGCTACTACTAGCTAGCAGTAGATAAAGTTGTATGGGGGCCTATGGTTTAAAACGGTAGCCTTATGGATGGTGGAGGTATGTAAGCTAGCTAGCAGCTAGTAGTAGCAGGAGGTGTCTACCAGCTCCAGTACAGTTTGCCTGGCCCATGCAGGATAGACCGTTGGAGCTCAGAAACCGAGTGACACCACAGAGATCATTTACAGGTCGCAGCAGAGGGCTCACAGCTGAGATCTTATGACAAGATTTACACCCTTCTGTCATGTTCAGGAGGGGAGGACACAGGCAGTGCGGGTGTATTTTAACAGTGCTATCCCTTTGTTGAACAAGACCAGGTGAGGACAGGACAGAAGGGGCAGAAGGGGCAACCCAAATGTCTATGAACAGGTCTTCAGATTTGGACTGAGATTGTTTGGAGCGGAGAAGAAGTGGGGGAGAGAAGGAAACAGAGTAGAAATGGGTGAGAACAGAGAGAAGGGGGAGACGGGGAAGTGTTTGGCACATGGGGAGAGAGGACAGAGATCTCAGAGTGATGATTTATCTGGCTGTCTCTCCTGGCTCCCAGTGAGACACACACACATACCACAACACCTCAACATACACAACACATACACACACACCCACACATACACACACACATACACACACACCCCACACATACACACACATACATACACACACACCCCACAATCACACACACATGCACACACATACACACACATACACATAAACAAACACATACACACACACCACGCACACACATGCACGCATAACACACACAACACACATACAGACACACATACACAAATACACACACACACATACACACACACAACCTGTGTATGGCTGGATCCACGGGCGTAGAAAGTAACACACAATTAAGGGCCAGTGAATATCCTGCTGAGTACAGAGAGCAGGACTCTGATTACACATTGTTCACTGGCCTGGCTGGATGGATACTCTATGGGGTGTGTGTGTGTGTGGTGTGTTGTGTGGTGGTGGTGTGTGTGTGTGTGTGTGTGTGTGTGTGTGTGTGTGTGGTGTGTGTGTGTGTGTGTGTGTGTGTGTGTGTGTGTGTGTGTGTGTGTGTGGTTGTGCCATGTTGAACGGCGTGGTAATGTAGGTCAACCCATCCACTGAGGACAAGGTAGGCCTGGCTTTAGTTGGCCAAGAAACATAGTCCACAAACACACACACACACACACACACACACCACACACACACACACACACACACACACACACACACACACACACACACACACACACACACACACACACACACACACACACACACACACACACACACACACACACACACACACACAAGAGTCCAAGTCAGGGACAGGGAGAGAGGAGGACAGCTAGGGACCAAGAGTCAGGGACATGTGGCAGTTTGTGTGGAGAATAGTAATATGGTACAGTATGTAGCGTGGCTGGGCTTAGTTATCTGTGTGTCCCTGTATACTATAAAAGCCTGCAGCCAGCTGACTATAACCTCTCTGACCTCTAACATTTAGTGTGTGAAATCAACTGGGCAGTATGGTCCCTGACTGGAACCACATCTGGTTGTACAGTACTACCCTCATCCCAGATCTGTTTGTGCTCACAGCTGACTTCTATGCCGCTGCCTTGCCAAGCATTCCAATGACCTCACAAACAGATCTGGGACAGGTATGCAATCTGCACTGAATCAGCTGAGAATCCCAGCTGAAGTACTCAGTCCAGTCTAGCCAATCCAAAATCCAGAACCGAACAGTGAATTTTTCTGTAGAGACGCGCGTGACCAATTAGATGGTCCTTTAAGACATGAGAATATTTTAGAGGCAGATGGGAGGCACAGTAGAGTGAGGGGGTTTGGTTGTGTTGTTGTGTGTGTTTGTGTGTGCCCGTGCTCACGTGTGTTGTTGGTCCTTGCAGCCTCCTTTCCTCTCAACTCTCTTCTCCTGAGAATCCCAGTCCAGCCAAGGTTAAAATCCAGATTAGACCAATTAGATGGTCCAATGAGAGTGTAGTGTGTATAGCCCCCCCCCCCCCCCCAGCTGATCAGAAGGAAATTGAACTCAGAACTCAGTTGTTCTCCTTCTTCACATGAAAATGCTAATTCACAAATCCTGACATTTAATCCTAGTAAAAATTCCCTGTTTTAGTCAGTTAGGATCACCACTTTATTTTAAGAATGTGAAATGTCAGATTATAGTAGAGAGAATTATTTATTTAAGCTTTTATTTCTTTCATCACATTCCCAGTGGGTCAGAAGTTTACATACACTCAATTGGTATTTGGTAGCATTGCCTTTAAATTGTTTAACTTGGGTCAAAACGTTTTAGGTAGTCTTCCACAAGCATCCCACAATAAATTGTGCGGTTTTTGGCCCATTCCTCCTGACAGAGCTGGTGTAACTGAATCAGGTTTGTAGGCCTTTTTCAGTTTGCCCTCCAATTTTCTATAGATTGAGGAGCAGGCTTGTGAGGCCACTCCAATACCTTGACTTTGTTGTCCTTAAGCCATTTTGCCACAACTTTGGAAGTTGCTTGGGGTCATTGTCCATTTGGAAGACCCCTTGCGACCAAGCTTTAACTTCCTGACTGATGTCTTGAGATGTTGCTTCAATATAGCCACATATTTCCCTCCTTATGATGCCATCTATTTTGTGAAGTGCACAGTCCCTCCTGCAGCAAAGTACCCCCACAACACGATGCTGCACCCCCGTGCTTCACGGTTGGGATGGTGTTCTTCGGCTTGCAAGCATCCCTCTTTTCCCTCAAACATAACGATGGTCATTATGGCCAAACAGTTATATTTTGTTCCATCAGACCAAAGGACATTTCCCAGAAAGTACGATCTTTCCCCATGTGCAGGTTGCAAACGCTAGTCTGCTTTTTTAAGGCGGTTTTGGAGCAGTGGCTTCTTCCTTGCTGAGCGGCCTTTTCGGTTATGTCGATATAGGACTCATTTTACTGTGGATATAGATACTTTTGTACCCATTTCCTCCTGCATCTTCACAGGTCTTTTGCTGTTGTTCTGGATTGATTTGCACTTTTCACACCAAAGTACGATCATCTTTGAGAGACAGAAAGCGTCTCCTTCCTGAGCGGTATGATGGCTGCGTGGTCCCATGGTGTTTATAATTGCGTACTATTGTTTGTACAGATGAACGTGGTACCTTCAGGCGTTTGGAAATTGCTCCAAAATGAACCAGACTTGTGGAGGTCTACAGCTTTTTTTCTGAGGTCTGGCTGATTTCTTTTGATTTTCCCATGATGTCAAGCAAAGAGGCGCTGAGTTTGAAAAGTAGGCCTTGAAATACATCCAGGTACATCTCCAATTGACTCAAATGATATCAATTAGCTTATCAGAAGCTTCTAAAGCCATGACATCATTTTCTGGAATTTTCCAAGCTGTTTAAGGCACAGTCAACTTAGTGTATGCAAACTTCTGACCCACTGGAATTGTGATGCAGTGAAATAATAATAAAGTAGATGTCCTAACCGACTTGCCAAAACATAGTTTGTTAACAAGAAATTTGTTTAGTGGTTTGAAAAACTAGTTTTAATGGCTCCTACCTAAGTGTACGTAAACTTCCGACTTCAACTGTAGGTAGTATCATTGTGACATGGGGGATACTGCGCTAGTGATTCAGAAGGGATTTCAATTCACACTATCCTGATGAGGTAGCCCTGACACTTGGCAGCGTCAGGTTTTGAGGATGTCCTATTGGTGGAATGGAAGATGTTGGGTTGGCAAGCAGAAGACAGAGGTTCAACTCCAGCGGTTATACAGTACTGGTTCATGTCTCATTCTCAGTAACAGTCTGTGTGGGGTATTTTATTTGATGTAGTTGCTTGTGTCGACTGTGTGGGTGTGCGTGCGTGCGTGTTCAGTCCTCTCGAAGATACAGTGTCTTTCTTACTTTCACTGTGTGACAACACCTGTATTATGATAATACCTGTATCACTTACTACAGCAGAGACAGAAGGAGAGGAAGAGACAATCACTCTGGCTTGTCTCTCTTCTCTCTCTCTCTCTCTCTCTCTCTCTCGCTCTCTCTCTCTCTCTCTCTCTCTCTCTCTCTCTCTCTCTCTCTCTCGCATTCTTGTTCTTCTCTCTCTCTCTCACATTCAAATTTTTCTCACTTTTATCGCCCTTACTCTCTCTCTCTCTTGTCTCTTGCTCATTCTCTTTCTCTCCATCTCTCCATCTCCCTCTCTCTCCATCCCTCGCTCTCTCTCCATCCCCTCTCTCTCTCTCTCTCTCTCTTCTCTTCTCTCTCTCTCTCTCTCTCTCTCTCCTTCTCCTTTCTCTCTCTCTCTCTTTCTCTCTCTCTCTCTCTCTCTTCTCTCTCTCTCTCTCTCTCTCTCTCTCTCTCTCTCTCTCTCTCTCTCTCTCTCTTCTCTCTCTCTCTCTCTCTCTCTCTCTCTCTCTCTCTCTCTCTCTCTCCCCTCTCTCCCATCTCTCCCCTCTCTCCCCTCTCTCCCCTCTATCTCTCTCTCTCTGTCTCTTGCTCCTTCTCTATCTCTGTTTGTCTATCTATCACACAATCCACACACCCTTGCTCCCTCTCTCTCTTCGTCTCTCTCCTTTCCCTGTATCTTTCTCACCACCCCCCTCTCTCTCTCTCTTTCTCTCCATCTCTCCCCTCTCTCCCCTCTCTCTCGCCATCTCTCCCCTCTCTCCCCCCTCTCTCTCCATCTCTCCCCTCTCTCCCCTCTCTTTCTCTCCCCTCTCTCCCCCTCTCTCTCTCCATCTCTCCCCTCTATCTCTCTCTCTTCTCACACATCTTTCTCCGTCTCTTCTCTCCTTTTCTTTCCCACTCTCACACACCAAAACGAACCTCTTCTCACGAATCTCCTTCACACGATTAAGTAGTTAATTGCCAAACTGCAGTAATTACGGATGTTACCCAACACACATCATAGCTGCATTCATGCTTTAAGGATATCTATCCACCCCCACCCACTCACAAGGCTTACAGCTTTATAGTGRACTCGTGYTGGCTCTTCTCTACCTCCTACTCTGGCAGCCTTGCTACTATTCCATCATCCATGAAGCTAGTTTGCCATCTAGTGGTCAAACGAGGGACTGTTGCCCAGATTTGTCATAAATGGCTATCTGTATGTGATTTCAGCAGACTTAGACAGAGAGGGAAAATGTGCCAGGAGAGAAAGAAACCAACGATTGCTGATAGCTCTAATCTTTGGCCATCTAATCTGCTGTGTCTTAAATCAACCATGGTGTCAGCCCATCAGCCCATCAGCCCATCTCTTTATACGGCCCTGAATATTCCTCTGGCTGGGAGTTACAGTTGTAGAACTTCACATTKTGTTCGACCCAAATGGCACCCTTATTTCCTACATAGTGCACTACTTTTGACCAGARGCTTATKGGCCCTGGTCCAWATCAGTGCACTATATAGTGAATAGGGTCCCAATTGGAACACACATATTGTGTGCCAGTCAGTCAGAACAGTGGAAAAGGAAAATGCTAAGCTGCGTTTTGAGCCGTTGCCAGGCAGCTGTCGGCTTTACCGTTCTGTCTCT
>NW_019945038.1:97716-105643 GCF_002910315.2 Salvelinus sp. IW2-2015
AGGGTGGGACCATGTCTTCAGATAAGCAGACCAGAGTGGACAGGTGGGACATGTCTTCAGATAGCAGACCAGAGTGGACAGGTGGGACAGTGTCTTCAGATTAGCAGACCAGAGTGGACAGGTGGACAGTGTCTTCAGATAGCAGACCAGAGTGGACAGGTAGGACATGTTCTTCAGATGAGCAGACCAGAGTGGACAGGTGGGACAGTGTCTTCAGATAGCAGACAAGAGTGGACAGGTGGACAGTGTCTTCAGATAGCAGACCAGAGTGGACAGGTGGGATAGTGCTTCAGATAGCAGGACCAGAGTGGACAGGTGACACAGTGTGTCTTCAGATAGCAAGACCAGAGTGGCGCAGGTGGGACAGTGTCTTCAGATAGCAGACCAGAGTGGACAGGTGGGACAGTGTTCTTCAGATAGCAAGACCAGAAGTGACAGGTGGGACAGTGTCTTCAGATAGCAGACCAGAGTGGACAGGTGGACAGTGTCTTTAGAAAGCAGACCAGAGTGGACACGTGGGACAGTGTCTTCAGATAGCAGACCCGAGTGGACAGGTGGACAGTGTCTTCAGATAGCAGACCTCCCCCCCAGAGTGGACAGGTGGACAGTTGTCTTTCAGATAGCAGACAGATGACTGGGAACATCGAGATAGCAGACAGAGTAGGGGGACAGTGTCTTCAGATAGCAGACCAGAGTGGGACAGGTGAGGACAGTGTCTTCAGATAGCAGACCCGAGTGGGACAGGTGGGACAGTGTCTTCAGATAGAGGACCAGCAGTGGACAGGTGGGACAGCTGTCTTCAGATAGCAGACCAGAGTGGACAGGTGGGACAGTGTCTTCAGATAGCAGACCAGAGGTGGGCAGGTGGGGACCAGTGTCTTCAGATAGCAGACCAGAGTGGACAGGTGGGACAGTGTCTTCAGATAGCAGACCAGAGTGGACAGGTGGGACAGTGTCTTCGATAGCAGACCAGAGTGGACAGGTGGGACAGTGCTTCAGATAGCAGGACAGAGTGGACAGGGTGGGGACAGTGTCTTCAGATAGCAGACCAGAGTGGACAGGTGGACATGGATTAATAATGTGGATTAATAATGTGTGGTTGATGTCTCACTCCACAGAGAAAAATATATGGTGGCATGCAACCTTTGCACGAGTTGGGATGGCCTAGTCTTGATGGGAAGAGCGAAAGAGGCAATGGTCTGATGGTGGACCATTCTAAATCAAGTCAGTCAGTCACCAGGCCGGTCAATCAGTTCAGATCAGAGACGTCAGTCACAAGGCCAGTCAATCATTCAGTCAAGAGAGTCAGTCATTCAGTCACCAAGGCCAGTCACATCAGTCAGTCAGAGAAGGTCGTCACCAAGCCAGGCAGAATCATTCAGTCAGAGAGTGCATCAGTCACCGGGATCAGCAAGGCCAGTCAATCAGTCAGTCAGAGGAGTCAGTCAGTCAACAAGGCAGTTCAGTCAGAGAGTCAGTCAGTCAGTCACCAGGCCAGTCAATCAGTCAGTTCAGAGAGTCAGTCACCAAGGCCCGTCAATCAGTCAGTCAGTGAGTAGTCACCAAAGCCAGTCAACTCAGTCAGTCAGAGGGTCAGTCACCAAGGCCAGTCAATCAGTCAGTCAGAGAGTCAGTCAGTCAACAAGGCCAGTCAGTCAGAGAGTCAGTCAGTCAGTCACCAAGGGCCAGTCAGAGTCAGTCAGTATCGAATCAGACTGCACGCCAAAATGGCTCACGCTCTCATACTAAAGATCGAAGATCAGAAAAGAGTATAGTCACCAAAAGGCCAGTCAATCAGTCAGATGGAGAGTCCAGTCACCAAGGCCAGTCATATCAGTCAAAGTCGATAGTCACGTCAGTCATAGTCAAAGACAACATGCAGGTCATGCAGCAGAGTCAGTCAGTCAGGCACCAAGGCAGTCAATGCATCGTCAGAGAGTCAGGTCACCAAGGCAGTCAATCAGTCAGTTCAGAGAGTTAGTCACCAAAGCCATCAATCAGTCAGTCAGAGAGTCAGTCACCAAGCCAGTCAATCAGAGCGTAAAGTCAGTCAGTACGGTCACCAAGGTCAGTCAGGTCAGTCGAAGCACAGATTTTCTCCGGTGCTCATATGAGAGGATGACCTGTTTCCCGACTGGACCACTCACAAGACACATCTTTCTGCATAGACTGCCTCAGTCCTCAGGGGAGCGACGTGTGTGTGGTGTGTGTGGTGTGTGTGTGTGTGTTGTGTGGTGTGTGTGTGTGTGTGTGTGTGTGTGTGTGTGTGTGTGTGTGGTGTGTTTGTGTGTGTGTGTGTGTGTGTGTGGTGTGTGTGTGTGGTGGTGTGTGTGTGTGTGTGTGTGTGTGTGTGTGTGTGTGGTGTGTTGGTGTGTGTGTGTCATGGGTTGTTGTGTCGTCATGGGTGTGTGTCTGTGTCGTGGGTGGTTTTATGTGTGTGGGGGGTCTGTGTGTGTAAACTGGTCTTTGTGTCCCTTGGGGGACGTGTGTTCAGGCCAACCTGAGCATATGTACAACAAATTGATGAGGATTTGAATGGCACATATTATTTTATAACAATCTACACACAGCTGTGTTTACTGTTTACCAGCCGACAACCAGACACCAACCACTGGAACTATAAAGAAGAGCCAGACAGGTGTGCCTTGTGATGTCATTGCGTTCCTGAGCAGGTTGATTTGTTGAGGTAAAATGGGGTGTTGGCCTAGAACAGCCCTCAATAGTTTTTTTTTGTTTTCTGTTATACAGTACTGCTCGTAAATATATAGTCTAAAATATATGGTGTGTGTGTGTGTGGTGTGTGTGTGTGTGTGTGTGTGTGTGTGTGTGTGTGTGTGTGTGTGTGTGTGTGTTGTTGTGTGTTGTGTGTGTGTGTGTGTGTGTGTGTGTGTGTGTGTGTGGTGTGTGTGGTGTGTGTGTGTGTGTGTGTGTTGGTTATACTGATATTACAGACAGATAGATCATCTTCTACTACTCAGTCTAAAGGGGTTTGGAGCACGTCCTCTCTTCCCTACAATTCCCTCCCTCCCTCCCTCCTTCTTCCTTCCTGCTTCCTCCCTTCGTCCTCCCCTCCTTCCTTGTCTTCCTCTTCCCTCCCTCCTCGTCTCCCTCCTCTGTCTTCCCTCCCTCCCATCCTCTCTCTCTCCTCCTTCTTCTCCCTTCTCGTCTCTCCTCCTCCTGTCTTCCCTCCTTCCCGTCTCTCCTCCTTCCTGTCTTCCCTCCCTCCTCGTCTCCCTCCTTCCTGTTTCCCTCCCTTCTCGTCTCCCTCCTTCCTGTCTTCCCTCCCTTCCTCGTCTCTCCCTCCTTCCTGTCTTCCCTCCCTTCCTCGTCTCTCCCTCCTCCTGTCCTTCCCTCCCTCCTCGTCTCTCCCTCTTCCTGTCTTCCTCCCTCCCTCGTCTCTCCCTCCTTCCTGTCTTCCCTCCCTTCTCGTCTCTCCCTCCTTCCTGTCTTCCCTCCCTCCCTCGTCTCTCCCTCCTTCCTGTCTTCCCTCCCTCCCTTCCCTCTCCCTTCATCTCTCTTCTGCTTCCGTCTTTCCCTCCCTCACTTGTCTCTCCCTCCTTCCTGTCTTCCCCCTCCCTCATCTCTCTATCCTTCTGTCTTCCCTCCATCTCTCTCGCCTCCTTCCTGTCTTTCCCTCCCCTAACTCTAATGTATGGCAATGACTAAAGGAGGCTTCACTGCAGAGCTCAAATAATAGCTAGCGAATCGTCATTCGAGCAAGATGCGCTCCTACCTTTATGGGTTTCCAAATTATTGTATCCAGTACGCACACATCTCTAGACGTTAGGGAGGAGATTGACTGAAGACAGGAAGGAGGGAAGAGATTGAATTGGAGGCGGCAACAGGATTCGAGGCAGCGGACTCGAGAGATGAGTACCAGACAAGGAGTGTAAAGACAAGAGGAAAAAAGGTAGAAAAGGAAAAAAGGGGGGAAGAAAGAGAGAAAAAGTAAGGAGGAAAGGGTGGAGGGGAGATAGGAGGGGTGAGGGGGAGGAAAGGAGAAGTTGGTGAGGGGAGGGGAGGGGGGGGAGGAAAGGAGATGAGGTTGAGGGGGAGGAGAGTGGGGGAGGATAGAGGGATAGAAGGTAGAAAGACGAGGGGAGAGAAGGGAAAAAAGGTAGAGAGGAGGAGGAAAGAGTGGGAAGGAAGTAGAGATGGGGAGAGGGGATACAAAGAGAGCGGAGATGGGTGAAGGGAGAGAAAGTTCTGTGGTTGAACAAGACTAGAGCCTCAGTACAACTGAAGGAAGGCTTTTAGTCTATGCACTCTGACATTTCACTGTCATTCCAGGGGCTCTAGCAGTACTTGGACCATGTTGTAGCTTAGAATTATGTCATCTAATAATGGAGTTTGGATATACATGTACATGTCGCAATAGTGCAGCTGAAAAGTTCCAAGGCTGAGTGACCAAGGCTGAGTGACAAAGGCTGAGTGACAAAGGCTGAGTGACAAAGGCTGAGTGACCAAGGCTGAGTGACAAAGGCTGAGTGACCAAGGCTTTTTCAGACCCCCAGCTGTTGTGCTAGATTAATGAGTCCAGTTGAAGGAAAATACATTGATGTGGAGGCAATTCAGTCCAGATGTACTGGAGAGTACATAGAGTGTATCCTAAATGGTACACTATTCCTTATATAGTGCACTACTTTTGAACAGGGCCCATCAAAAGTAGTGCAGTAGTGTAGGAAATAGGGTGTCATTCGGGACGTCACCTTCATCTCTGTGCTGTGACTCTCATCATCAGGATAGATGGTCTGGAGAGACACTGTCTGCATCCCAAACAGCACCTTGTTCCCTATGGTGCGGCAGGGTAGCCTAGTGGTTAGAGTGTTGGACGAGTAACCGAAAGGTTGCAAGTTCGCCTCCCCGAGCTGACAAGGTACAAATCTGTTGTTCTGCCCCTGAACAGGCATAACTGACTTGCCAAGTTAAATAAAGGAAAAATATAGTGCACTTCTTTGATCAAAAGTAGTGCACTACGTAGGCAATAGGGTGCCAATTGTGACTTGGGCGTAGTCTCGTTTGACACAGTGGCTGTGGGAAGAGTATGTACGTTAGAATGGGCTCCTTTCAACTACACAGCCGTTCCGGCATACCGAGACGTCTGTACCATCCTCAACAATACAATAAAGTGAGTAAATAAGAAATGAATCTCTGCCTTTTTCCTTGAGTGCTTCAACTCCTTTCTGCCTCAAATGAGTCCTTTTAGAAGTTTCTCTGGGTAAGCACTTTTGTTAGACCAAGATGTGTTGTCAGAATATAAAGTGCTTAAACTAATAGTGTATCAACTGTATCAAGACATTCATGTATCTGTCTGTCTCTCAGGTCAGTTATCTGTTAGAATGCTCTTGGAAAGCAGAGACTTCATACAACCTCAAAAAGTAAACATTACTGGAGAAACTAATTAACGCTAAATAAGTGAATTGCTTTGGCCCACAGTTAGCCAAGATGATTAGCTAGGCAGCTAAAATTGTTCGTTAGCAATCGCTTCTCGACTATGTTGACTAGGGCAGCAGCGCTGCTGTGTCATTGACAGTCTGCTTTCTAAAAGGACAGGGTGACTCCAGTTGTGCCCACAGTAAATGACCATTGGACACGCATCCCTGCGTACACACTTTCTATGGCTCCTACAACTATACACACACAATGTGTACTGACAAGTAGACCATGGTTAGGTTCTCACAATATAAAGCAATAGGGATTTGACTTAAATATCATCATTCACTTGTTAAACTGAACACATTTTATTTTTCCTTAATTTATGAAGGAAAACACACACACACACACACACACAGACACATCAAAACAGTATGCACTTCATAGTTAAGGGTTTTGAGGTGAATATGGAGAGATCATTTTGTCGAGAATTGCATAATTCATTACCTGTTTGTAATAGTACTAGGTTAAATATTCATGAGTTATATCTCCGTACTGACGTCTCTGTAACTACTGTGTTTTAGGTTCAGGGGAGCAACACGGCTGAGAATGAGAGGGCTAACACTACAACAAATGGTCAACAGTGTGTGTGTGTGTGTGTTGTGTGTGGGTGTGTGTGTGTGTGGTGGTGTGTGTGTTGTGTGTGTACGTGTGTGTACGTGTGTGTACGTGTGTGTACGTGTGTGTACGTGTGTGTTGTGTGTGTGTGGTGTGTGTGTGTGGTGTGTGTATGTGTGTGTCTGATTTACTCTAGTATATATTTATCAAAGAACATAATGAAACTATTCACCTCAAGTTGAAAAGGTGCTCTCTTTACTGTTGAGAAAACCAGCCCTTTATACATGCATCACTCTTTAAAACACACACTACACACACACACACACCAATACACACACACACACCACCAATACACCACACACTACACACACAACACACACACAATACACCACGCCACACACACGCACTACACACACACAACACACACACACAATACACACACACACAATACACACACAACACACACACAATACACCACACACCACACCACGCACTACACACACACACACCACACACACACACACACAATACACACACACATACACCACACACTACACACACACACAAACACACACACACACACACACAACACACACAATACACACGCACACATACACCACACACCACACACACAACACACCACACACACAATACACACGCACACATACACCACACACCACACACACAATACACACGCACACATACACCACACACAACACACCACACACACCACACACACACCCTGACAGGTTCCATGTAGGTGGTCAGTAAGGTTGTTCCTGGGCTTCCCACTGCGTGCTGATTAAAAGCAGCAGGGCTCAGAGAGTAGCTCCATTATTCTGTTGTAGCCTGTTTGTGTTTCAGCAGAATCAAACACCCAGATAATCAAAGTCTTTAAGGACCACCACACACACACACACACACACACGCACACACACGCACACACACACACACGCACACGCACACGCACGCACACGCATATGCACACACTCGCGCACACACACGCACACACAACACACACGCACACCACACACACACTCACAGACCCACGCACACACACACACACACACACACACACACCACACACACACACAACAACACACCACACACACACACACACACACACACACACACAACACACCACACCACACACACACACACACACACACACACACACCACAGAGCTAATCAAAGTCTATGTAGATGTGTGTGTCAGAGGAAGTGGAATGGGAAGAGGTTTGGGAGTAACTCGTCTCTTTGTGTTGATTCCCTGTCTGCCTTTTCATCAGGGGTGTGATCCAATCCTCTCCAATAGATCCTCACAGCACAGCCACTGCCTGTGTCACAAATTGCACCCTATTACCTATATAGTACACTACTTTTGACCAAGTGGTGCACTAAATAGGGAATAGGGTGCCATTGGAACGCAGGCACTAAGTCAAGGGGGCGAAAACAGACAGTCAGTTTGTATAGCCCACGTATTACAGGCCTACTGTCAATACAGGCAGTATTACATGGAGGGTTGTGGCAGGATGAAGGCTACATTCAAGGCTTGGATTGAGACCTAGGAAGAGCTGATGGTGTTTATGCCTTAGTCTCTGTTGTAGCTGTTGCTGCTTGATTATGTCCATTCAGTTGGCGTGGGCCTGGGCATGTTCTGAGACTATCTCTCATCTTAGCAGTTTGAAAGACTTCCGCTACTCTAGACACAAACAGGCATGCATGCACACAGTCACCCACACACACACACACACACACCACACACACACACACACACAACCACCACCACACACACACACACACACACACACACACACACACACACACACCACACACACACAACCAACACACACACACACACACACACACACACACACACACACACACACACACACACACACAGGAGGGGAAAGATACTCAGCAACTGGAGGACAAT
>NW_019945038.1:106250-138938 GCF_002910315.2 Salvelinus sp. IW2-2015
GTCTTCCCTAGGCCGTCATTGAAAATAAGAATTTGTTCTTAACTGACTTGCCAAGTTAAATAAAGGAAAAATATAGTGCACTTCTTTTGATCAAAAGTAGTGCACTACGTAGGCAATAGGGTGCCATTTGTGACTTGGGCGTAGTCTCGTTTGACACAGTGGCTGTGGGAAGAGTATGTACGTTAGAATGGGCTCCTTTCAACTACACAGCCGTTCCGGCATACCGAGACGTCTGTACTCATCCTCAACAATACAATAAAGTGAGTAAATAAGAAATGAATCTCTGCCTTTTTCCTTGAGTGCTTCAACTCCTTTCTGCCTCAAATGAGTCCTTTTAGAAGTTTCTCTGGGTAAGCACTTTTGTTAGACCAAGATGTGTTGTCAGAATATAAAGTGCTGTAAACTATATGTGTATCAACTGTATCAAGACATTCATGTATCTGTCTGTCTCTCAGGTCAGTATCTGTTAGAATGCTCTTGGAAAGCAGAGACTTCATACAACCTCAAAAAGTAAACATTACTGGAGAAACTAATTAACGCTAAATAAGTGAATTGCTTTGGCCCACAGTTAGCCAAGATGATTAGCTAGCCAGCTATAAATTGTTCGTTAGCAATCGCTTCTCGACTATGTTGACTAGGTGCAGCAGCGCTGCTGTGTCATTGACAGTCTGCTTTCTAAAAGGACAGGGTGACTCCAGTTGTGCCCACAGTAAATGACCATTGTGACACGCATCCCTGCGTACACACTTTCTATGGCTCCTACAACTATACACACACAATGTGTACTGACAAGTAGACCATGGTTAGTGTTCTCACAATATAAAGCAATAGGGATTTGACTTAAATATCATCATTCACTTGTTAAACTGAACACATTTTATTTTTCCTTAATTTATGAAGGAAACACACACACACACACACACACAGACACATCAAAATCAGTATGCACTTCATAGTTAAGGGTTTTGAGGGTGAATATGGAGAGATCATTTTGTCGAGAATTGCATAATTCATTACCTGTTTGTAATAGTACTAGGTTAAATATTCATGAGTTATATCTCCGTACGACGTCTCTGTAATCTACTGTTGTTTTAGGTTCAGGGGAGCAACACGGCTGAGAATGAGAGGGCTAACACTACAACAAATTGTCAACAGTGGTGTGTGTGTTGGTGTGTGTGTGTGTGGTGTTGTGTGTGTGTGTGTGGTGTGTGTGTGTGTACGTTGTGGTACGTGTGTGTACGTGTTGTACGTGTGTGTACGTTGTGTGTGTGTGTGTGTGTGTGTGTGTGTGTGTGTGTATGTGTGTGTCTGATTTACTCTAGTATATATTTATCAAAGAACATAATGAAACTATTCACCTCAAGTTGAAAAGGTGCTCTCTTTACTGTTGAGAAAACCAGCCCTTTATACATGCATCACTCTTTAAAACACACACTACACACACACACACACATAACACACACACACACACAATACACCACACACTACACACACAACACACACACAATACACCACGCACCACACCACGCACTACACACACACAACACACACACACAATACACACACACACAATACACACACAACACACACCACATACACCACACACCACACCACGCACTCACAACACACACACACACACACACACACACCAATACACACACACATACACCACACACTACACACACACACAAACACACACACCACACACACACACACACACAATACACACGCACACATACACCACACACCACACACACAACACACCACACACACAATACACACGCACACATACACCACCACACCACACACAACATACACACGCACACATACACCACACACAACACACCACACACACCACACACACACCCTGACAGGTTCCATGTAGGTGGTCAGTAAGGTTGTTCCTGGGCTTCCCACTGCGTGCTGATTAAAAGCAGCAGGGCTCAGAGAGTAGCTCCATTATTCTGTTGTAGCCTGTTTGTGTTTCAGGCAGAATCAAACACCCAGATAATCAAAGTCTTTAAGGACCACACACACACACACACACACACACGCACACACACGCACCACACACACACACGCACACGCACACGCACGCACACGCATATGCACACACTCGCGCACAACACACGCACACACAACACACACGCACACACACACACACTCACAGACCCACGCAACACACAACACACACACACACACCACACACACACACACACACACACACACACACACACACACACACACACACACACACAACACACACAACCACACACACACACACACACACACACACACACACACACACAGAGCTAATCAAAGTCTATGTAGATGTGTGTGTCAGAGGAAGTGGAATGGGAAGAGGTTTGGGAGTAACTCGTCTCTTTGTGTTGATTCCCTGTCTGCCTTTTCATCAGGGTTGTGATCCAATCCTCTCCAATAGATCCTCACAGCACAGCCACTGCCTGTGTCACAAATTGCACCCTATTACCTATATAGTACACTACTTTTGACCAAGTGGTGCACTAAATAGGGAATAGGGTGCCATTTGGAACGCAGGCACTAAGTCAAGGGGGCGAAAACAGACAGTCAGTTTTATAGCCCACGTATTACAGGCCTACTGTCAATACAGGCAGTATTACATGGAGGGTTGTGGCAGGGATGAAGGCTACATTCAAGGCTTGGATTGAGACCTAGGAAGAGCTGATGGTGTTTATGCCTTAGTCTCTGTTGTAGCTGTTGCTGCTTGATTATGTCCATTCAGTTGGCGTGGGCCTGGGCATGTTCTGAGACTATCTCTCATCTTAGCAGTTTGAAAGACTTCCGCTACTCTAGACACAAACAGGCATGCATGCACACAGTCACCCACACACACACACACACACACACACACACACACACACACACACACACACACACACACAACACACACACACACACACACACACACACACACACACACAACACACACACACACACACACACACACACACACACCAACACACCACCACACACACACACACACACACAGGAGGGAAAAGATACTCAGCAAACTGGAGGACAATGGAAGAACATTGGAGGACAATGGGAAGAACAATGGAAGAACATTGGAGGACAATGGAAGAACATTGGAGGACAATGGAAGAACATTGGAGGACAATGGAAGAACATTGGAGGACAATGGAAGAACGTTGGAGGACAATGGAAGAACATTGGAGGACAATGGAAGAACATTGGAGGACAATGGAAGAACATTGGAGAACAAAGGAAGAACATTGGAGGATACATACACACACACACACACACACACACCCACACACATGCAGAGAAACTCTAGGCACTACTGCCCACCACAGTGACTGTGTGATGCMAAGCCACTTCATCTGAAGGAAGTCCATAGAGATTCATCTCTTCATGCCTCATGTGGACACTAATATKCTCTCATATCATCTTGATGTCAATTAGAGCAACTTTGATTAGTTTAAGTAGCAGWMGTTATCTCATTAAAGATGCCAGTCTTCCAGAAACACRGTCACAGCGGKTTTACACTACAAMGTTATTCAAATACTCTCAATAGAAGCTCTAAATTAAGCAATAAGGCTTGATATGTCGTGTGGTATATTGTCATTATACCACCATATGTAAGTATGGTGTATAGTATATTGTGAATTTACCACAGCTAAGGCCATGTTCAAACGCATGACACATTGAGAATAACCCACACATTTTAACCAATCATAAAACAAATCATAAATATGTTTAACACTAGAAAAGCTGAGCATCAAGCCAACCTGCTCTGAGCCAACAATTAACAGTCTAATAAATACGTTTCATAAATATGCTATCGCAAAAAAATATTAATTGAGTTGTGATAATGAAGGTCTTGGGTAACATTATAATTCAATCAAAAATCAGAATCATAACAACATGATAGTGTATGTACGTGATTGGTCCACTGTGACCTCATCCTGGTGAAGGACCACCAACCATGCTCTTGGCCTGGGCTTGTTGTCACTACTGGCTGGTTTGATTGATGTGGCCAGGGACACACACAGCTGGGTAGCGGGGTGGTAAACCACAGGGGGAACAAAGACTAGTGTACCACACAGGGAGAGAGCAATTAAGCTGTTTTCTTCACATTCATTTAAAGCTAATTAACTACCGTGCCTTACAGACAGGCAGGATGTGTCCCAAACGGCAGCCTTTTCCCTAATAGTGATAGTGCACTATATAAGGAATAGGGGTCAATTTGGGACTCACACAGACAGGAGTAGCTAGCTGGCTAGCCCCCTAGCCTGACTGTTGGCAATGTGTAGTAGACCCAGATGCCACTGGTGGGAACTTGTTGCTCTGTGTCATTCTTCTCTCTCGCTCTCGCTCTCGCTCTCGCTCTCGCTCTCGCTCTCGTTCTCGCTCTCTCTCTCTCTCGACCCAGCCCAGCCCAGCCCAGCTGACACTTGTGCGAACTTCTAGTTCATGTTCTCCATCTGACAAGTGTCTCACTTCCTCTCTTCTCTCTGTGTGTTACAGGGTCGTCGAGGGAAGATGGGGGAACCTGGACCCAGAGGCCTACCTGTAAGTACTGATGCAGCTGCYKCATTCCTTCCTACCTTTATKTCTTCCTTCCTTCTGTCTGCCACTGTCACAGACAGTTTCAGTTTGAAGTTGTATGGGATAYGCATGGTATACATCATCCAGTTAAATGCTTACTTGCAGACAGTCCTCCTGTATGGTTTACATACTGCACATGCCTGTCAATCAATGTTTACTCCCACTAAACACACACTGCTGCCTCATGTCGAAAGATCAATCATTCAATCAGGAGCTCTCTTTAACTCTCACCTGCATGTATCTCACAAAGACCCAAATATATTCAGGTCTCCTTCATCTRTAGCARAGATCCACAGTCGTCCTAATTGAGACTCATCTCTCAGAGGCATGCCGGACTATCAGGGTATTCAATACTATTGACGCAGCACTATCGCCGGCCTAAGGTATTACTGAACACTGAGAAAATGAGCCTGAACCATCATTATCACCTAAGAAATKATCACTGTCACCCTAAGAACCATCACTGTCACCCTAAGAGTCACCTGGCTTAACTGGTGCCTCCAGAGACACTACCGCTCTCATCGTCACTCAATGCCTAGGTTAACCTCCACTGTACTCACATCCTACCCTTGTCTGTACATTATGCCTTGAATCTATTCCACCACGCCCAGATATCTGCTCCTTTTATTCTCTGTTCCCAACGCACTAGACGACCATTTCATATAGCCTTTAGCCGTACCCTTATCCTACTCCTCCTCTGTTCCTCTGGTGATGTAGAAGTTAACCCAGACCTTATAGGTCCCAGCACCACACCTATTCCCAGGCCCCAGGCGCTCTCATTTGTTGACTTCTGTAACCGTAAAAGCCTTGGTTTCATGCATGTTAACATCGGAATCCTCCTCCCGAAGTTTGTTTTATTCACTGCTTTGGCACACTCTGTCAACCCTGATGTCCAAGCCATGTCTGAATCCTGGCTTAGGAAGGCCACCAAAAATTCTGAAATCTCCATCCCCAACTACAACATTTTCCGACAAGATAGAACTGCCAAAGGGGGCGGAGTTGCAATCTACCTCAGAGATAGCCTGCAGAGTTCTGTCTTACTATCCAGGTCTGTGCCCAAATAATTCGAGCTTCTACTTTTAAAAATCCACCTCTCCAGAAATAAGTCTCTCACCATTGCAGCTTCTTATAGATCCCCTCAGCCCCCAGCTGTGCCCTGGACACCATATGTGAATTGATTGCCCCCCATCTATCTTCAGAGTTCGTACTGTTAGGTGACCTAAACTGGGATATGCTTAACATCCCGGCCGTCCTACAATCTAAGCTAGATGCCCTCAATCTCACACAAATTATCAAGGAACCTACCAGGTACAACCCTAAATCTGTAACCATGGGCACCCTCTTAGATATCATCCTGACCAACTAGGCCTCTAAATACACCTCTGCTGTCTTCAACCAGGATCTCAGCGATCACTGCCTCATTGCCTGCGTCTGTAATGGGTCCGCGGTGAAACGATCACCCCTCATCACTGTCAAACACTCCGTAAAACACTTCAGCGAGCAGGCCTTTCTAATCGACCTGGCCCGGGTATCCAGGAAGGATATTGACCTCATCCTGTCAGTAGAAGGTGCCTGGTTGCTCTTTAAAAGTGCTTTCCTCGCCATCTTAAATAAGCATGCCCCATTCAATTTTTTAAAAACTTATAGCCCTTGGTTCACCCCAAACTTGACACCCCTTGACTAGCACAAAACATTCTGTGGCGTACTGCATTAGCATCAAATAGCCCCCGCGAAATACAACTTTTCAGGGAAGTTAGGAACCAATATACACAGCCAGTTAGGAAAGCTAAGGCTAGCTTTTTCAAACAGAAATTTGCATCCTGTAGCACTAATTCCAAAAGGTTTAGGGACACTAAAAAGTCCATGGAGAATAAGAGCACCTCCTCCAAGCTGCCCACTGCACTGAGGACAGGAAACATTGTCACCACCGATAAATAATATTCACCAGATTGCTGCTGTATATCATCTGATGTGGTTATCTGATGGTAAATAATCACCAGATTGCTACTGTATATCATATGATGTGGTTATCTGATGTTAAATAATCACCAGATTGCTACTGTATATCATATGATGTGGTTATCTAATGTTAAATAATCACCAGATTGCTGCTGTATATCATATGATGTGGTTAGCTGATATTAAATATCTGCAGGCCTGTTAATCATGATCGCGTGATCACCTAACACAAAACTCAACATATATCTATAGAAGGGTTGTGTCCAGACGGTATAAAACAGAAGAAAACTCTATAAAACAGAGTGAGCCTACAGTATCTACATTTGGGAGGTACTATCTAGTACTATCTGAACTTTTCCTATAAGAACAGAGCCGCCCCTAGCCTTTAGGCGACCCGAAGCAATATTTGGTTGGGGGCCCCTCCCACCTCGCTGGGCAAAACATTTTAGTGTCCCCCTTCTTGGCAGTGGATATTTTTTTGTTGCAGTGTTAAATGTACTTTTCTKGAATTCTACACATTGTGGTTGTTGAGAAAATGTTGCCGTTTTAAAGCTAATTTCCTGCAATTCTACACATTTTGCCATGACTTACAGTATGCCATGTTAATGATATCTGAGTGAGTGACTAACCAAATCAATAGGGGCCCTGGGCACATGCCATGTGTGCCCGGTCGGTCATTTGGTAGCTGGCTAGCAGTGAAGGGGAAGCTACTCTGAAAATATAGTTTACCAAGCTACCAATTACTTCATATTGGAAGAATCTGAGCTAAACTAAAGCTACCCTTATGAAAAATATAGTTTACTAAACTAAAGCTACCCTTATGAAAAATATAGTTTACTTAACTAAAGCTACCCTTATGAAAAATATAGTTTACTTAACTAAAGCAACCCTTATGAAAAATATAGTTTACTAAACTAAAGCTACCCTTATGAAAAATATAGTTTACTTAACTAAAGCTACCCTTATGAAAAATATAGTTTACTTAACTAAAGCTACCCTTATGAAAAATATAGTTTACTAAACTAAAGCTACCCTTATGAAAAAAAATTGTTTACTAAACTAAAGTTACTTAGAAAAATAGTAGTTCACTACATTCAAACTACTCCGTGAAGAATGATCATCTAACTCTGAAATGTCATAGACTACAAATGGCCAGAACAGATCACTGTTAACGGAATGTGTAATTTAGCCTATTAAACACAAAAAGTGAAAATACGGCAGGTCTGATACCGAAAAAGAAAGGACGTTCTTACTTACTTCACCCATATTTTATTTTACCAAAAAACAGTATTATTTCGTTCTAGGAGTTAGCTACACTACTACAAGGGGAAAACGTAATGAACTACTGAAAACACTACCAAGATTTGATATAGTTCAACTACCATCAAGTTACTGCAAAATGTAATTACATTACTAGTTGATCTAAATGTAGTTCACTACTCCCCAACACTGCTGACTAGACCAACTTGACTAGCGATCTATAAAATGTTAGCTGATGTGCTAATTGAGTGAATGTCAGTGACTGACATAAAAAGTGGAACACTGCTGATGTACAACCATATTTAAACATTTCACCTCGTTTATTCTACTTTTCTTACTCTCAGCAGGAAATTCGTTTGTAAAACAACTTTTTACGCAGACTACACAGCGCCTTCGAATAAGAATCCCTTGTTTGAATTTTTCCTGTTAAAACGTTGTAAAATGTTTTGCTACAGCTGCCCTAATGAACATTTCTAATTTACACACTACTGCTTCCTGCTGCCTTCTAGTAACCAACTGGACTTTGTTGATATGGAATTATTCTGTTATTTTACCCATTCAATGATTTTCATGYACTGACACTCTGATTAAAGTTGTGATAATGAGAATTGGAAGCAGATAGACAGAAAGATGGTGCTCATCTTCCGTCACTGTCACCGCCATGCTCAATAGGTTCAATTATCTTTAGCATCACTTCAGCTGCTGACCGTTACGCTTCTCCCACATTTCTTCCTGTACTCTCTGACACCTTAATAACTCATTAGGCCTCACAAACGGCACCCTATTGCCTATTTAGTGCACTACTTTGGACCAGAGCCCATGTAATGTGCAATATCAGACGTACCCACATAGTTATAGGACACAACACCGTAGGAAAAAGGGAGGACAAGGAGGAAGAGGAAGAGAAAGAGGTGTGAGTGTGACATTTCTAAATGTCAGTGTCCTGATAGTACCCCTGTCATGTGATGTACCAGCTTGCCTCAGTGTCCTGCTAGTACCCCTGTCATGTGATGTACCAGCTAGCCTCAGTGTCCTGCTAGTACCCCTGTCATGTGATGTACCAGCTTGCCTCAGTGTCCTGATAGTGTCCATGTCATGTGATGTACCAGCTAGCCTCAGTGTCCTGATAGTACCCCTGTCATGTGATGTACCAGCTAGCCTCAGTGTCCTGCTAGTACCCATGTCATGTGATGTACCAGCAAGCCTCAGTGTCCTGCTAGTACCCCTGTCATGTGATGAACCAGCTAGCCACATTGTCCTGATAGTGTCCATGTCATGTGATGTACCAGCTAGCCTAAGTGTCCTGATAGTACCCCTGTCATGTGATGTACCAGCTAGCCTCAGTGTCCTGAGAGTACCCCTGTCATGTGATGTAGTGCACTTTATAGGAGATAGGGTGTCATTTGGGACTACTGTTTTGACATGATTTGTGAGTGACTATGGAGACAGGGAGGACTGGCGTCTCTCAACCAATAGTGGTGCTGTGCATATTAAATAACACCCTCACTGACACGCACATGCACACCCTCACGGACACACAAACACGCGCGCACACGCACACAGTCACAGACACACAGACAGCCTCCCTCCTGCCTCTCTTCCTCTACCTCCTGTTGCTTGTCTCTCAGTGTGACTCAGTGCTCCTTCTCATCACAGACAGATGGCCATTACCTACAGTGCTTTAGCAAAAGGCCTGCAGTCATTTTCATGGAACCCCCGGGTGTTGTAGCTAACCACGAGGCATGTGAGAGAGTGAGAGAGTGCGAGAATGAGGCCCTCCTACTGCCCCAGAAACAAACACACCACCCCACTTGTTCTGGTGACCATACCGGGAATGAAACCGTTGTGTACCGGGACAGTCGGAGGCAGTGGGACAACCTCTTGAACGTAGCGGCTGCGTCGATCATGTTGTATTGGTCCAGTGGTCTGTGTTGATGTTGGCCTCGGCTAGAAGGTTTTTAATGGCTCCTGTGCCCTGAGAAAAGAGAATGGTGGCTGACCAGCTGGCTGGACAAACTTGTATTGTGTTGCTCCTGGACAGAGAACCATTTCTCTCTGCTTCTCTCTACAGATCTAGGTTGACGGTACTGTGTGCCTCAGMCAGACTTGATCTCAAATCCAAAATGTTGGAGTATAAAGCCGTATTTAAAATATTAGCTTCACTGTCCACATRCATACGTAGGGGTGTGTATACTTTTAAATACCATTCCCGGTTTGAATGGGAATAGTGGGATGGTACCGGAATGGTTGCAATTTTATTAGCAAGGAAAATTGGTGGACTTCATGGAAAATTCTCCAACCGCAGCACACACCATACAATCTCCCTGTGGGCCACCATAATCACACCGTTCTTCAAYGGGTCGTTCAGTACCGTTTCTGTTGAATTAAACATTTAACACCATTCTTGTCACGGCCCTGAAAGGCACCCAGGGATGTGTTTGCCTGAAGGCACCAGGGATAGTGTTGTGTCTGAAGGCACCAGGGATAGTGTTGTGTCTGAAGGCACCAGGATAGTGTTGGTGTCTGAAGGCACAGGATAGTGTTGTGTCTGAAGGCACCAGGGATAGTGTTGTGTCTGAAGGCACCAGGGATAGTGTTGTGTCTGAAGGCACCAGGGATAGTGTTTGTGGCAGGTGTCTGAAGGCACCAGGGATAGTGTTGTGTCTGAAGGCACCAGGGATAGTGTTGTGTCTGAAGGCACCAGGGATAGTGTTGTGCGGTGTCTGAAGGCACCAGGGATAGTGTTGTGTCTGAAGGCACCAGGGATAGTTTTGTGGCAGGTGTCTGAAGGCACCAGGGATAGTGTTGTGTCTGAAGCACCAGGGATAGTGTTGTGGCAGGGTGCCTGAAGGCACCAGGGATAGTGTTGTGTCTGAAGGCACCAGGATAGTGTTGTGTCTGAAGGCACCAGGGATAGTGTTGTGGCAGGGTGCCTGAAGCACCAGGGATAGTGTTGTGTCTGAAGGCACCAGGGATAGTGTTGTGCAGGGTGCTGAAGGCACAGCAGGGATAGTGTTGTGTCTGAAGGCACCAGGGATAGTGTTGTGTCTGAAGGCACCAGGGATAGTGTGTGTGTCTGAAGGCACCAGGGATAGTGTTGTGTCTGAAGGCACCAGGGATAGTGTTTGGCAGGTGTCTGAAGGCACCAGGGATAGTGTTGTGTCTGAAGGCACCAGGGATAGTGTTGTGTCTGAAGGCACCAGGGATAGTGTTGTGGCAGGGTGCCTGAAGGCACCAGGGATAGTGTTGTGGCAGGGTGTCTGGAAGGCACCAGGGATATTCAGTTTGTGTCTTGAAGGCACCAGGGATAGTGTTGTGTCTGAAGGCACCAGGGATAGTGTTGTGGTGGCAGGGTGCCTGAAGGCACCAGGGATAGTGTTGTGGCAGGGTGTCTGAAGGCACCAGGGATAGTGTTGTGTCTGAAGGGACACACATCCAATAGTATAGACACACTGACACACACCCAATAGGACTGACACACATCTAGTAGGACTGACACACATCTAGTAGGACTGACATACATCCGGTAGGGCAGACACACATCCAGTAGGGTTGACACACATCCAGTAGGATAGACATACATCCAGTAGGCTTGAAACACATCCAGTAGGACTTGACCCACTTACACACATCCAGTAGGATGGACACACMTCCAGTAGGGTTGACACACATCCAGTAGGGCTTGACACACTTACACACATCCAGTAGGTTTGTTCTCTCCCTCACACATCCCGTAGGGTTGACACACACATCCAGTAGGACTGACACACATCCAGTAGGCTTGACACACATCCAATAGGATAGACCCACTGCCACACACCCAGTAGGCTAGACACACGTCCTGTAGGATGGACACACATCCAGTAGGATGGACACACACCCAGTAGGCTAGACACGCATCCAGTAGGCTAGACACACACCCAGTAGGCTTGACACACATCCAATAGGATAGACACACTGACACACACCAGTAGGCTAGACACACATCCTGTAGACTTGACACACTTACACACATCCTGTAGGATGGACACACATCCAGTAGGGTTGACACACATCCAGTAGGGTTGACACACATCCAGTAGGGTTTACACACATCCAGTAGTGTTGACACACATCCAGTAGGGTTGACACACATCCAGTAGGGTTGACACACATCCAGTAGGCTTGACACACATCCAGTAGGGTTGACACACATCCAGTAGGGTTGACACACATCCAGTAGGGTTGACACACATCCAGTAGGTTTGACACACATCCAGGAGGGTTGACACACTTCCAGGAGGGTTGACACACATGCAGTAAGATTGACACACAGCCAGAAGGTAATAGTCCTATCTGATAGTAAGGTAAAAGGTAATAGCCCTATCTGATAATAAGGTAGCTTCATTGTGAACAACACTCAACACCACTCACTGACTCAMTCCCTCCCTYCTTTCACTACTAGAGCTCTAGACAGAAAGATGAGAGTTCTGCCTCTCTAAATTGTAGCTTGCCTAACATATGTCTCTCTGTGATTGGAGTCCTCTCTCCCTCTCCCTTAGTGAAGTCTGTAGCGTGCTCAGTTTGTGTGTGTGGCGGCATGCTCAGTGTGTGTGTGTGTGTGTGGGGGGGGGGCACAGTGTGAGGGGCTAGGCAGAGTACTCCATGAATCACATCTCCATAACAGCATCTCTCTCCCACTGACAGACAGACCCAAACAGGGGCAGACTGAGCACTGCAGATGCTAGAGGCAGAGGGAGGAGAGATACAGGGGAGGAAGCAGAGAGGAAGAGAGAGAGGAGATATGTATAGAGAGAGGAGAAGGAGGGAGAGAGAGAAAGAGGAGAGAGAGAAGAAGGGAGAGAGAAGAAGGAGAGGGAGAGAGTGAGATGAGTAGAGAGAAGAGAGGAGAAGGAGAGGAAAGATAGTTCGACAGGCATGAGGTGGTAGCTGAGTCAAACATAGAACACAGGAAAGGGAGGGCAGAACGTAGGTGAAACTATGGTAGAAGAGAGAGT
The DNA here is from genome assembly GCF_002910315.2 of Salvelinus sp. IW2-2015. Classification (NCBI taxonomy): domain Eukaryota; kingdom Metazoa; phylum Chordata; class Actinopteri; order Salmoniformes; family Salmonidae; genus Salvelinus; species Salvelinus sp. IW2-2015. The sequence continues at coordinate 119,078 of NW_019945038.1, forward strand.
GTAGAAGAACAGAAGATGGCTACTGTAGCTTGTGACCAGAACCACCCCTGTTTGTAGTTATGGTAAGAGGCACAACATAACCCCATGTTATATAAATCGTCAGTCGATATGTTACAGGATGATGGTAGAGGAGAACTACTGGTAAATAACAGACTGACTGGTAAGACTTCAGTCAAGTCTACCATCCAGCCCTAGGTCTACCAGTAAATCCAGCCCTAGTCTAACCTAGATCCAGCTAGGATCTGGCCTGAAATGCAAGCCCAAATGTCTGGTGGAAACTGAGATAGAAGATGAAGTAACAGGATCAGCGCAAGTCGTGAGCCTATAAGCAGGAGCCCTAGTGCTGAACAAAAGTTACGCAAAGACCAGAGGTCAAGAAACGCTTAATTAGCCCTATTATTCTAAGACGGCTAATGCCAAGGACCCAAAGGTACTACGGAGTGAAATTGAGATAGATCGCAGATAGGCTAAAAGAGGATCGATAGCAAGAAGCGGAAGAGTGAGTAGAGAGAAAGAGTAGGAGAGAGAAGATAGGCAGAGGGACGAGCAAAGAGAGGTCTACTTTAAAGAGATTTCAGCCCAGTTAACGACTGAAAGATGAGAGGTATTCAGTCCAGAGAAGATTAGAGAATGAGCTGAAGAGAGAAAGAAGGAAGAGATCAAGGAGTGCATGAAGAGTCTACCTACTATTCAAGTCTAAGATGACATAAGCCTAATTGAGAGCAGGAGGCGCATTTGCAAGAAAGGTTGAGAGTATGAAGACTACACCATAATTGCAAGGTTCGAAAGTAAAGTGTAAGCATAATTCAGTCTAAGTCTATAACCTAATCAGTCTCAAGTGACTAACTACAAAAATATACAGTCATAAGATCATACAAATACAAGTCCAGAGCGAGAGGATCTAAACCTAAGGAATCCACAGAGCAAACGGTAGGAGAGTGGATATCCGATGAACCGAGCAAGTAAGAGAGAGAGATGACGCAAGCAGACAAGCAAGAAAGTGCAAGAAAGAGAGCTGAGAAGTAGCCAAGAAAGGACGAGAGAAGGCATGAGAGTACTAGCCCGATGAGAAGAGAAGTAGCATCCGGAGAGAGATAGAAGGCACTAGAGGAAAGCATACAGAGAGCTAAATAGATCCGATAGAGGAGTACGAAAGAAGAGTGACGATTAAAGGCCAGCAATTGCAAAAGGCACGAATGAAGAAGAGTGACGAGGTTAGAGAGAAGAAGAAGAGAGGAGAGCAAGATAGAGAGAAGACCAAGAGGACCGATAGAAGAATAACCGCTGACGGTGGAGAGAGAAGAGAACCGGTAAGATGAGAGACCCAAAAGAGCGAGGAGACCCAGAAGAAGGAGGGTCAGATGAATAGGTGACCATGAGAGAAGGAAAGAATGAATCCAGAGGAGGAGAACCTGAGGAGTGGCAGATACCCTGAAGAGATGAGGAGAGAAAGACCCGGACGAAGGATGAACGGAGAAGAAGTGAGAGGGAGAAGAAGAGAGGAGAGAGGAGGATGAAGAGAGAAGAAAAGGGAGAGAAGAGAGAAAGAAAGAGGGGGAGGAGCGGGAGCAGGGTAGAGAGATAGAGAGGGAGAAGGAGGAGAGAGAGAGTAGAGAGAGAAGAGTAGAGGGAGAGATTTAATTGCTGTTTAATGATTAGCTCAAAGTCAACATGTAGCCCCTCAGAGCAAACCATAGACAGTAATCTCCAGTTGTGCTGGTCCCTCCCTGCCTTGTGCACCGCTGGGCTCCACTTTACTGTTCATTTAGCACTATGTGAAGAGACATCAAACACAGGTATCCTGGGACAAGGCCTTACGGGTGGTTACGACTGCTGTGTGCAGTAAAACAACACCTTCGTATTGCCATGTAACCTTTTTATAGAAGTTATTCTCATTGAGATCAAATCTATTTTACAAGAGAGGCCTGAATCGATAAAATATATGTGTAGGTTATACTGTAATTTTATTTTGCATTAATAACATTCATACAGTATAAACTATTCACAAGTCAATTAAATGTTCACAATAAATGTATCCACAGAGGCTTCTCCCCTCTATTATATGAATAGGCCAGTCCATCTGTTCATGTTATGGCAGTCGTCTGCTTGTTTGTTAGCTCATAACCCTCCTAACCAATCAGTGACTAGATCACATTAAAAGACCGCCGCATCATAATGACTGTTGTTAAAAGCCCCATTTGGGAGAAGGACGAGACCGAACAGACACAGAGGAACACAGAGACAGACAGTGACACAGAGACAGACAGAGACACAGAGACACACAGAGAGACACCATAGACACAAGAGACAGACAGTACTTTGTCTTGTGCCTGGAAGCTCTGGAATGGAACTTCTCTTTATCTATTTAATGGATGTGCTGTTAAGGAAGAGCGTGCTTCTATGTCTATAACCTGTCCCCTGAGACACACACCCAACACACACACACACACACACACACACACACCACACACACACACACACACACACACACACACACACACACACACACACACACACACACACACACACACACACACACACACACACACAACTAACCATCAAAAGGTTCAAAGTTGCCCTGATTGGTCCAGAAGACTCTATGCTGGGGGAAAAAAGAGGGTGAAGAAAACAGGTGAAGGTGTTGTGAAAGTGAAAAGGAGTCTGGAGATCCGTAGACAGTTACATTTCACACAGCCCCAGTCCAAATGGAGCTGCTCGTTTTGGGGACAGAAAACGTGTGCATACCAAATGGCACCCTATCCCCTATATAGTGCACTTCTTTCACCCGGGCCATAGGAAACAGGGTCATTTGGGATGCACTCAATTCTATGTGTGGCTGTTGCTGTGTGGCAGGCTGTTATCTCTCTCAACAACGAGTCTCAGTTGGGGTGGGAGCTACCCCCAGGGCTTGATTATCTACTCTCAACAATGTTGCGGGAGCTACCCAGGCTGTTATCTCTCTCAACAAGGTGTGGGGCGAGCTACGCCAGTCTGTAATATTGCTCCTCTCAACATAGGTGAGGTGTGGGCTGGAGCTTACCCACAGCTGTTATCTCTCTCAACAAGCGTGTAGGGTTGGAGGGAGTTCTACCCAGGCTGTTATCTCTCTCAACAATGGTGTGGGTGTCCGGGCCGAGGAGCTACCCCAGGCTGTATTCCCTCACCATACAAAGTCACGGTGTCCGGTTTGTGAAGTAGGACCAAGTCGTGACAAATCAAGCTGGTAAGTGCAATTACGAGACTGACGCGTACACTCAGGCTGTTATCTCTCTCAACCAAGGTATTAGTTTAAGGGTAGCTACCCCAGGGCTGATTATCTCTCTCAACAAGGTGTGGTGTGGGGAATCACCCCAGGCTGTTACCTCTCTGCTCAAGCAAGTGATGTTTGTGGTGTGGAATGCTACCCCAGGCTGTTTATCTCTCTCAAAACAAGTGTGGGTGTGGGGGAGCTACCCCAGGCTGTTATGCTCTTCTTCAAACAATGTTGGGTTTGGGGGAGCTTACCCAGGCTGTTATCTCTCTCCACAAGGCTGTGGTTGGAGGAAGCTACTCTCCAGGCTGTATATCTCTCCGTCAACAAGGTGTGGGGGAGCTACCCCAGGCTGTTATCTCTCTCAAACAAGGTGTGGGTTTGGGGAAGCTACCCCATGCGTGTTCTTGAGAAGATGCCCATATATTTTGTTGTAGCAGGTGAGCTAATTAAACAATGTTCCTACTCAAATATATAGAATAAAACAATAATGAACCATACTTCAAGTTGTTGTATAAGTTGCAGGGGTTTGATGGAGCTCAGCCAACAGAGAGTAGCAGTAGTCTAGATGGGTGATGCCTCAATTAGGACAAGTGTCTGAATTAGGACAAGTGTCTGAATTAGGACAAGTGTCTGAATTAGGACAAGTGTCTGAATTAGGACAATTGTATGAATTAGGACAAGTGCCTGAATTAGGACAAGTGCCTGAATTAGGACAAGTGAATGAATGAATTAGGACAAGTGCCTAATTCAGGACCTTCCTGTGTGAGGTCATACTCTATGGATGTTGCAGAGCATAAACCTGCAGGAGCGAGTCACTGCGTTGATGTTTTCAGAGAAGGACAGGTTGTTGTCCAGGGTCACGCCAAGGTTCTTTGCCCATCTGGGAGGCAGACACAGTGGAGTTGAGCACTTTAACTTCCCTTGCCTTCTGCTGATTTCCTGTCCTTACTGCTACAAGGTCCCTATTTTACAGATATAAAGGACCTCTGAAGAGAGCAGACGCCCACCCATCATTTCTGTGCCTTGTGAATAAGCCTGAGTCCACTCACACTCACTGGGTGGTATTGGCAGACTGTACAGTCCTTATCCACACATTGGAGAGAGAAAAGACTGCTGTATAAAAGACGAGAGCTGAAGACTTGATCTGTTGTCATCAAGTGCCATCTATTGGTGGAGAGGAGAATGATTAGATCAGGACCTGGTTGGCTCAGTGTGGAAAACTGCTGCAGTGCAACAGGGCTTCATTCTCTCAGTAGACCCACAGACGCAGCATCTACAATGATACAGACAACATGATGTGTTGCTGGTTATAAGCATGTACTGTACGATCCTTAGGACATGTTCACACTCACACGCAGACACACATACACAGTCACACACACAACACTCTCGTCTCGTCTCTCTGCTGTCAATCATGTTGTACTTGTCTTGTTCACATACATCCTCTATCTCTCTCTCTCTCCTCTCTCTCTCTCACTCACTCTCTCCTCTCTCTCTCTCTCTCTCTCTCTCCTCTCTCTCTCTCTCTCTCTCACTCTCTCTCTCTCCTCTATCTCTCTCTCTCTCACTCTCACTCTCACTATCTGTTCTCATCCAGGGGGTGAAGGGTGACTCTGGCGTCCCAGGAGACAAAGGAGATCAAGGAGATCCGGTATGTAACACACCCTTCCAACACATTATTGTGGTGACATTTAAAGTGGCTGTCATTAACTGTGAACTCTAACCTTTCACCTTTGGCCTTCTCCCTCAGGGTCAGCCAGGTGGAGACGGGGCCTCTGGGATGAAAGGACAAAAGGTGAGTCACATCACATGGTGTGTGTGTGTGTGTGTGTGTGTGTGTGTGTGTGTGTGTGTGTGTGGTGTGTGGGTGTGTTGTGTGTGCGTGTGCGTGTGCGTGCGTGTGCGTGTGTGTGAGAGCTCCAGACTGATTCCCCCTGATCTATTTATCTTTCCTGCATTCATTTAAGTCTAAATCTGGTTCAAATTAACTCTCTTATAACGATATTTCATCATTGTTAATTGTCACACACACACACACAACAATGTGACTCACCTTCTGTTCTTCCATCCCTGAGGCGTCCTTGTTTAACCCACTACAGTATATCAGTGTACCAACCCCCTAACCCAATCAACTGAAACCGTTTGTCATTAAGTAGATGTAAATAGTGTTTGAATGAATGCTACTGTTGTTGATGACTGAATCAATGAGAGGAGAGGAGAGAGCAGATGTTACAACAGCTTCGTGGTGGGGGAGATTTCACTATCCGCTGTAAACCAGGGCTTCTAGATTCTTCCTAAAGAATAGATCAATATCATCCTGAGGTTTTTAGCATGTCTGTACAGTTTCACATCTCTATGTTCTCTGTGTATCTCTTATCAGGGGAAGAGGGCCTAAGAGGACCACCAGGACCGGTGAGGAGTACATTGTTATGGCGTTAATATTTCCTGTGACTGTTTATAAACTGAGACATAACTAATATTATCTAAGAGACTGTTTATAATTCTGTACTGTAGTTGTTTTTGAGTTATTGGAGGAAGGAGTACCTGAGGGTGTGAACAAGACTAGTGGATGGTCCAGTACACTATTCCTGCTCCACATTCACAATGTTTGGGCTACATGTTTTTCAGATCTGAGAGTACTGCAATCTGTGCTCTGTCTCCTCTGATCTCTCAAAGACAATCCTGAATCTATACATCCATTACCTGACTATGTCATTGAATGGGCATACTTACTGGTGCATGTCAACACGGTATATAAAAAGGCTAGTATGTGACCACAATGGACAGGTATACCTTTACTGGTGCATGTCAGCACGGTATATAAAAGGCTAGATATAAGATGAAGAATACCTATTTGTGATGTAACACGGTATATAAAAGGCTAGTATGTGACCACAATGGACAGGTATACCTTTACTGGTGCATGTCAACACGGTATATAAAAAGGCTAGTTGTGACCACAATGGACAGGTATACCTTTGGTAGATGATCCAGACAGGTAATAATAGAGGGAACAACATACTATTCCCAGACTCCTCTGAGATCTGTCCTTCTTCATAATTCAACTCCTGGTTCTTATTTAGCCGCTGATCCAAGTGGCACCGAGCCAACGTCACATCACCGCACGCTGAACAAATATTCCCTCTACACTAATGAGCTCTCTTCTCCTACTACTATTTATATCACTCTGTCTGCCTCCCAAATGGCACCCCATTCCTACATAGTGACTACTTTTGTAACATGCATGCTCCGACTACTGATTTCTTTCACCGATTGTGTCCAAATGGTTCCCTATGGACTGGTTCAAAGAGGTGCACTAATAGGCAATAGGGTGCCATTTGATATGAATCCCTTATCTCAACTGGAGTCAGGTCCACTTGTTCTTAAACGTTTCATTTACAATTTAACAGTGGCAGGTAATGAGTTCCCTTAATGGCTATAAAGCCTTTTCTTTCCTTGCAATTATTTGTGTAAGAAGTTCTATGAGGACCACTTAATCGGACTCAATTAACTGGACTGGATTACATTTTGAAATTGATTTTTAAGATTGAAGCGATAAGGGAGCAAAATGATTTAAAAATGTAAATTATGTTGCTATTTTAGGCCTACAGTCTTCTGAGGTTTGGTTGAAACCACCACAGTCCAGTATGTTATCATGTGATGATGTCTCCGGCTGGGGCAGCCTTCTACTTATTAATTATCAAATACATTCAGTCAATATAATCATGTGGCTCCCAAACGGTTTCTGAATGCCAAATCAACTATGCCAATTGTCGAATCCCAAATCCCCCTATTCACCACTCCTGATAGACACACTAGATCTGAGAGGATTGGATAAGTAGCTATACTCTTATTGTAATAGCTAAATTAATACCTTAATTTCTGATTGGCTAGGTGGGAAATGTCACCATATTGCTTCCATCCATCTATCCAATCCTCTCTGGTCTACATTAGTGGCTTCGGAGTACGTTCATTTAGAATTCAGACATTCAGAAAAGTCATTTATCAATTCATAAATGGTCTGTTTGAATATTTAGCTCAATCTCACTTAAATAGGGGGCTACCGAGTGGCGCAAGGCACTGCATCTCATGCGCAAGGTGTCACTGAAGACCCTGGTTCGTTTCCAGGCTGTATCACAACCGCCGTGATCGGGAGTCCCATAGGGCGGTGCACAAGTGGCCCAGCATTTGGTCTTAACTGACTTGCCAAGTTAAATGAAGGTTACATAAAAAAATACAATTAAATGAAGGTTACTTAAAACAAATACATTAAATGAAGGTTACATAAAACAAATACAATTAAATGAAGGTTACATAAACAAATACAATTAAATGAAGGTTACATAAAATACAGTAAATGAGTTACATAAACAAATACATTAATGAAGGTTACATAAAACAAATACAATTAAATGAAGGTTACATAAAACAAATACAATAAATGAAGGTTACATAAAACAAATACAATTAAATGAAGGTTACATAAAACAAATACAATTAAATGAAGGTTACATAAAACAAATACAATTAAATGAAGGTTACTAAAACAAATCAATTAAATGAAGGTACATAAAAAATACAGTTAATGAGCGTTTATATGTCCACTTCCTAGTAAAGATAATGGGTGAATCCCAAATGGCACCAGGTCAATAGTAGTGCGCTATATAGGGAATAGGGAACCATAGGGCTCTGGTCAATAGTAGTGCGCTATATAGGGAATAGGGTACCATTTGAGATGCAGTGGGATCATTTCTGCCGTAAAGCGTTTAATTCCATGACTCTGCAGAAACCAGGGTTCAGACCATTACCCTCCTTCCTGTTCATTAGTGCAGAGGAGGAACCACAGGCATGCATGACCCTCCATGACCCACAGGCAGCCCACACATGCCCCTTGACCACTCTGACTGAAGGCTACAGATATAAGAGACAAGATTAGAACAAATTGACAAGCTTTAAGGAGGCAGACTGATATTTGAAACTTGAAGCACTAAAAGGCTGATTTCCACACTGAACTTGTTCTACAACATCACAGGAAAGATCAGGACATCGTTTTATTGCATGGCTCCATGACCACAGATAGCCCACACGTAGCCCTTGACCAGACAGACACAGAATAATAAGCTAGGCTATGAACAAGAGCAGAAGGCTAAAAGATTAGAACAAATTGACAAACTTGTAAATAGATATTTATGCCAGTCTGAGATGCTGAAATGAAAGCCAAAACAAAATGTATTACCACTAAAATAACCCGGCTTGACCAGACAGACACAGAAGAACAGGAAGACAAGGAACAGGGTTGGAATAAATTAACATACTTGTTCAATAGAAAAAAGAAGAAAAAAAAGTTAGCTTTTGGAGGCAGACTAACACCGACCCAAACCGCCATCGTGCGCTATATCGTGCGCAAATTGATTTTGTCCCCCCACACCAAACGCTATCACGACACGCATGTTGAAATATCAAAACAACCAATTAAATTCATTCTGGGGACAGGTCGATAAGCATTAAACATTTATGGCAATTTAGCTAGCTAGCTTGCAGTTGCTAGCTAATTTGTCGTGGGATATAAACGTTGAGTTGTTATTTTACCTGAAATGCACAAGGTCCTCTACTCCGACAATTAATCSMCACATAAAACAGTCAACCGAATCGTTTCTAGTCATCTCTCCTCCTTCCAGGCTTTTTCTTTTTTGGAYTTTATATGGCGATTGGCATCTAATAGTATTACCATGACGACGACCGACCYCAGTTCGTCTTTCAATCACCCACGTGGGTATAACCAATGAGGAGATGGCACATGGGTCTCTGCTTCTGTAAACCAATGAGGAGATGGGAGAGGCAGGACTTGCAGCGTGTTCTGCGCCACAAATAGAAGCAACTTCTATTTTAGCGCCTGGCAACGCAAATGCTCGTTGGCGCGCGTGAACAGTGTGGGTGCAATGATTGAATAACATGTATGTGTAAATGTATTTTTGCGACGCTAGCGCACGGGACGCAAGCGGTGTGGTCAGCATGTCAGATGTTGAACTTGAAGCCAACCCAAAACATATGTACACATAATTGCAGGTTTCTAGGCTCCAATTGTGGTACAATATCATGGGAAAGCTCAGGACATAATTTTACAGCTTGAAAAGTTGACTTTCCATCACTGTGGGGATGCGTCCCAGATGGCAACCTATTCCCTATATAGTGCACTACTTTTGACCAGAGCCCAATGGGCACTATAAAGGGATTAGGAAGCCGTTTGGGATACACCCTTGACCTTTGACGATCCATACCCTCGCTGGAGGACTGCTCCACAGGTGGGCTTTGTATCCCCACAACAATGATTGGTCGATTCCGGGACTGACTCTCAAAATACATCCCAAATGGCAACCTATTCCCTACATAGTGCACTACTTTTGACCAGAGCCCTATGGTACTATTTACCCCACTTTAATAGAGAATAGGGTGCCATTTGGGACGTACAGGCAGAGGTGCTAGTCTAGTGGAAGAGGGTCTAGTGACAGACAGGCACTCATCTTTAGTTTCACAGAAAACACCCCTTCCCTCCTTTTCTCTCTTAAAAGGCTTCTTCAGTTTGACTTTGACAACCCCAACTGCAGTTCTGATCAGAGCCGAGTGCCGAGTCGAGTGCCGAGCCGAGTGCCGAGCCGAGTCGAGCGCCGAGTGCCGAGCCGAGTGCCGAGCCGAGTGCCGAGCCGAGTGCCGAGCCGAGTGCCGAGCCGAGTGCCGAGCCGAGTGCCGAGCCGAGTGCCGCGCCGAGTGCCGAGTGCCGAGCCGAGTGCCGTTGTGCAGCCGAGTGGCCGAGCCGAGTGCCGAGCCGAGTGCCGAGAGCCGAGTGCCGAGTCGAGTGCCGAGCCGAGTGCCGAGCCGAGTGCCGAGCCGAGTGCCCGAGCCGAGTGCCGGAAGCGCGAGTGCCGAGTGCGAGTGCCGAGTCGAGTGCCGAGTCCGAGTGCGCGAGCCGAGTGCCGAGCCGAGTGCCCGAGTGCCGAGGAGTGCCGAGCCGAGTGCAGAGCCGAGTGCCGAGCGAGTGCAGAGCCGAGTGCCGAGTGCCGAGCCGAGTGCCGCGCCGAGTGCCGAGCCGAGTGCCGAGCCGAGTGCCGAGTCGAGTGCCGAGTCGAGTGTCGAGTTCCGAGTCGAGTGCCGAGCCGAGTGCCGAGCCGAGTGCCGAGCCGAGTGCCGAGCCGAGTGCCGAGTCGAGTGCCGAGCCGAGTGCCGAGCCGAGTGTCGAGTTCCGAGCCGAGTTCCGAGCCGAGTGCCGAGCCGAGTGCCGAGCCGGTGCATTCAATAAGGGAGGTTAGGTGGTACGTCGTACCTACCGAATAAGTGACAATGAAGAAGACAGCTGATTTTCTATATTCTATCTTGTCTGTCCTTTCCATCCAGGTGATGACAGCTCATGGACTGAGACATCTGTCTGGCTCTGTAAGTTTAAACATCCTACGTAGTTACCTTTAACTTATGTTCTATTCAGTCATAATGGCAGTGGTGCTCTGACTGGTAACTCAATATTTTGTGTTACCTTGATGAAAGTTATTTTATGTAAAATGTTCCGCATTTCATAATGACCTTATTTCTATTTTATTTTAGGAGGCTGAATCAGGAGAGACGGGCCAGAAAGGAGAAATGGGTGATCCAGTAAGGATAGGATATGTACCAACCTGCTCTCAGTGTTCATAGGATTTGTAAATAATTCGCCCGTGTAAAGAAAAATCAGCTCCCCCCGTCCATTAAATCTATTTCATTATTCATCATCTAAACTGATCCTAGATCAGCACTCCTACTCTGATACGCTGGAGTATGGATCCAGAGTATGGGTCCAGATCAGATGAAGACTAATATATTGATGCTTGTCTCTGTGTCAAATCAAATCTAATTGTATTTGTCTCATGCGCCGAATACAACAGGCCTTACCGTGAAATTTTACTATCAAGCCCTTAACCAACAATGCAGTTCAAGAAATAGAGTTAAGAAAATATTTACTAAAAAAAATAAAGAAAATGACATAACAATAACGAGGCTAAATACAGTGGGGGCAGTGTGTATAGTCTGGGTGGCCATTAGATGAATTGCTCTGCAGTCTTATGGCTTGGGGGTAGAAACTGTTAAGGAGCCTTTTGGTCCTAGACTTGGGGCTCCGGTACCGCTTGCCGTGTGGTAGCAGAGAGAACAGTCTATGACTTGGGTGACTGGAGTCTTTTTGGGGCCTTCCTCTGACACCGCCTAGTATATAGGTGCTGGATGGCAGGAAGCTTGGCCCCAGTGATGTACTGGGCCGTACACCCTACTCTCTGTAGCACCTTACGGTCAGATGCTGAGCAGTTGCCATACCAGGCGGTGATGCAACCGGTCAGGACGCTCTCGATGGTGCAGTTGTAGAACATTTTGAGGATCTGGGGACCCATGAATCTTTTCAGTCTCCTGGGGGGGAAAAGGTGTTGTCGTGCCCTCTTCACAACTGTCTTGGTGTGTTTGGACCATGATAGTTTGTTGGTGATGTTCACACCAATGAACTTGAAACTCTCGACCCGCTCCACTACAACCCTGTTGATGTTAATGGGGGCCTGTTCGGCCCTCCTTTTCCTATAGTCCACGATCAGCTCTTTTGTCTTGCTCACATTGAGGGAGAGGTTGTCGTCCTGGCATCACACTGCCAGGTCTCCTCCCTATAAGCTGTCTCATCGTTGTTGGTGATCAGGCCTACCAATGGTAGGTGTTGGAGTCGTGCTTGGCCAAGCAGTCATGGGTGAACAGGGAGTACAGGAGGAGACTAAGTATACACCCCTGAGGGGCCCAGCGTGACAGATGTGTTGTTGCCTACACTTACCACCTGGGGGCGGCCCGTCCAGGAAGTCAGGATAGTTTGCCGAGGGAGTTGTTTAGTGCCAGGGTCCTTAGCTTAGTGATGAGCTTTGAGGGCACTATGGTTTTGTGTGCACTATGTAGGTAATAGGCTGCCATATGGAATACATACAAAAGCATATCTGAAAGAGCTGTTGGCAAATAATCGAATAATCAAATATGAAAAAAGGATACAAAGTTCAAAGGTCAATCTTTATCGTGCCACAAGTTCAAAATAAGACTTCAACAATAGCTACATGGTTTAGAATGAATGCCATTCAGAAACGACTTCAACAATAGCTACATGGTTTAGAGTGAATGCCATAGACTTCAACAATCGCTCATGGTTTAGAATGAATGCCATAGACTACAACAATCGTTACATGGTTTCAATGAATGCCTAGACTTCAACAATCGTTACATGGTTTAGAATGAATGCCTAGACTTCACAATCGTTACATGGTTTAGAATGAATGCCATTCAGAAAAAGACTTCAACAATAGCTACATGGTTTAGAGTGAATGCCATAGACTTCACAATCGCTACATGGTTTAGAATGAATGCCTAGACTTCAACAATCGTTACATGGTTTACAATGAATGCCTAGACTTCAACAATCGTTACATGGTTTAGAATGAATGCCTAGACTTCAACATTAGCTACATGGTTTAGAATGAATGCCTAGACTTCACACATCGTTACATGGTTTAGAATGATGCCTAGACTTCAAAATCGCTACATGGTTTAGAATGAATGCCTAGACTTAACAATCGCTACATGGTTTAGAATGAATGCCTAGACTTCAACAATCGCTACATGGTTTAGAATGAATGCCTAGACTTCAACAATCGCTACATGGTTTAGAATGAATGCCTAGACTTCAACAATCGCTACATGGTTTAGAATGAATGCCTAGACTTCAACAATCGCTACATGGTTTAGAATGAATGTCTAGACTTCAACAATCGCTACATGGTTTAGAATGAATGCCATTCAGAAACAAGACTTCAACAATAGCTACATGGTTTAGAATGAATGCCTAGACTTCAACAATCGCTACATGGTTTAGAATGAATGCTATTCAGAAACAAGACTTCAACAATCGCTACATGGTTTAGAATGAATGCCATTCAGAAACAAGACTTCAACAATAGCTACATGGTTTAGAATGAATGCCTAGACTTCAACAAGCTACATGGTTTAGAATGAATGCCGAGACTTCAACAATAGCTACATGGTTTAGAATGAATGCCATTCAGAAACAGTGCAATAGCTTTTCAAAGTGAGTCACCTGACTGAGTTGGGCCAACTATTGGTTACTATTGTGCATGGGTGAAAAAGGACCCCATTTCCATTTTTGAGTAAAGTAAAGATACCTTATTAGAGTGAAAGTCACCCAGTAAAATACTACTTGAGTAAAAATCTAGAAGTATTTGGTTTTAAACATACTTAAGTATCAAAAGTAAAAGTACAAGTATAAATAATTTCAAATTCCTTATGTTAAGCTAACCAGACAGCACGATGTTCATGTTTTTAAATTTACAAATAGCCAGGGTCACACTCCAACATTAAAACATAATTAACAAACCATTTGTGTTGAATTATTCTGCCAGATCTTGATAAGTGGTGAATTGGACCATTTTCCTGTCCTGCTAAGCATTCAAAATGTACCCTGTACTTTTGGGTGACATGGAAAATATATTGAGTAAAAAGTCAATCAACTTTTTTTTGGAATATAGTGAAGTAAAAGTTGTCAAAAATATAAATAGTTAAGTACAGATGCCACCAAAAAGTACTTAAGTAGTGCTTCAAAGTATTTTTCTTAAGTACTTTACACCAGTGCTATTGTGTGTCTCTTGTGTAAACACACTGGATTTACAGGATGATGATAGTGGTTTATATGATCTTTTTCTTCAGGACAAAGAGGACTCCAAGGACCACATGGTCTCAAGGTAACCAGTTCATTCTAAGTATTCAGATGAAGGACAAGCATTAAATACATTTTAAAGGCCTCATCTACACTGATCTGAGTACTGTATGACCTTTGACATTGGGTTTGGTTATCCACACTGATCTGAGTACTGTATGACCTTGACATTGGGTTTGGTTATCGACACTGATCTGAGTACTGTATGACCTTTGACATTGGGTTTGGTCATGACACTGATCTGAGTACTGTATAACCTTTGACATTGGGTTTGGTTATCCACACTGATCTGAGTACTGTATGACCTTTGACATTGGGTTTGGTCATTTACACTGATCTGAGTACTGTATGACCTTTCACATTGGGTTTGGTTATCTACACTGATCTGAGTACTGTATGACCTTTCACATTGGGTTTGGTCATCGACACTGTTCTGAGTACTGTATAACCTTTGACATTGGGTTTGGTTATCCACACTGATCTGAGTACTGTATGACCTTTGACATTGGGTTTGGTCATCTACACTGATCTGAGTACTGTATGACTTTCACATTGGGTTTGGTATCTACACTGATCTGAGTACTGTATGACCTTTCACATTGGGTTTGGTCATCGACACTGATCTGAGTACTGTATGACCTTTGACATTGGGTTTGGTCATCGACACTGATCTGAGTACTGTGTAACCTTTGACATTGGGTTTGGTCATCTACACTGATCTGAGTACTATATGACCTTTGACATTGGGTTTGGTCATCTACACTGATCTGAGTACTGTGTAACTTTGACATTGGTTGGTCATCTACACTGATCTGATACTGTATGACCTTTGACATTGGGTTGGTCATCTACACTGATCTGAGTACTGTATGACCTTTGAACTTGTGTTTGTTAAGTACATAATGATATACAATAGCATATGTACCCATGATATATGAGCACCTGGAATTGAATAGAATCCCAGTACACAAATAAATTATATTGGAGGAATAAAAAGTAATATGTTATACAGTTGTGTATAGACTAAATATAAACTGGAACTTCTATAAAGTCAGGTTGAATTGCTCTGTTTGGCATGTTTCTTTTCTTGAAGCCAGACGCTAAATAGATTTTCTCAGGGTCTCACTTATTAACAAATGTCCTGGAGCAATTGTGGAAGAAAACAAAATCTAACCTTAAATGTTCTCTCTCTCTCTCTCTCTCTCTCTCTCTCTCTCTCTCTCTCTCTCTCTCTGCTCTCTCTCTCTCTCTCTCTCTCTCTCTCTCTCTATTTCTTCTTTCCCTTCCCCCTCTCCCTCCTTTCATTCTGGTTTAAAGGAAGCTTAGGACTACCAGGTCCAAGGGAGAGCCCGGCCCAGAGGTAAAACCCCGTTGATAAATCAAACTATCACCAGAGAACAAAGAGTCTCTATCACTAGAGAACACAAAGTCTTTATCACCAGAGAACCAAAGAGTCTCTATCACCAGAGAACAAAGAGTCTCTATCTCCAGAGAACCAAGAGTCTTTATCTCCAGAGAACAAAGAGTCTCTATCACCAGAGAACCAAGAGTCTCTATCTCCAGAGAACAAAGAGTCTTTATCACAGAGCAAAGAGTCTCTATCACCAGAGAACAAAGAGTCTTTATCACCCACAATACCCAACAACACAGCTATATGATCCTCTGCCATTGTACTTATTGGTACAGTAGTATGAAACTGTTTGGATTGACACAGGAAACAGAATGTATTACATTGTGTATCAAGTACTCAGATACCATCACCTTTGAGCACCTGTAGTTGGTTTAGGTTCTAGTTTAAGTTCCCTGAGCAGCTACTGGTAATGCACCTCACCCAGGAACTAGAACTAGGTCTATATGGCATGACGAGTGATTCGTTACCTCATGCTAGACGTTTGAGCAATTTATATTGTTCTACAGAGAGACATTACTATCTTAAACTCTATGGATCTTTGGAAGACTAGCCCTTGGAGGTTAAAATCCTAATAAAATTTGTATCAAATGGTACGACTAATCAAACTTTTGAGGCTGGGTCACCTGTTGACTGTAGGTGGAAGTGGGTCGTTCAATGTAACTACTATAGAAGACTTCAACAGCTCCTGTTTTCCTCTACCGCCCTCTGATACCTGAAGGGGATGGTCAAGCTCCCAAACCAGACAGATTGCTGCAATTTCACAGCAGGTCAAACACCAAAAGATTGCTGCATCTTCTTTCCTCGCCTACAGTTTGTCCTTACAGTCTGGTATTTGGGAAATGGTTCATTGGTCTTTTCAATTCTTAAGATTTACCCATTTGATTCTTGACAGATATAACTTCTAAATGCCTTTTGAGCTTGACACAACTGTCGAATCCCAGACTAGATATTAAAATAAAATATAACTGCCGATGTCCTGAAGGGTATTCACAAAGTAGGATCAAGGAGTTAGCCAGTAAATTTCCCCTAATAACCTTTTAAGAAAGATGCTTGAATGCTTGCTGATTGACTGACAACCAAAACACATTATACGTTTAGCTTCTTAATGAACCAGAAAATCAACAGTTATTTCTGGTTTATTTATCAAAGTTAGCTGGTTAACTAATTAAACCTACTTTGTAGTATTTCTTGGTGTCTAGTAGCTAGCTACAGTCTATACAGTTCCAACACCTCCGAGATGTCTTCACCTTAGCATCCAACTTTCAACCCCTTGATGACCAGAAAGGCCTCCAGAACAACATGTCTTTACTGGGGTGTGGCTCAGTAATACAACTCTCTGAATCAGAGAGTGATTGCTGGTGCTGTCTGCACTTAGCCAGACAGGCAGGTCACCAGGGCCAGGCTATGATTACTAGAAGAAGGAATATTAGACTCTAACACTTCTCTGACTGTTTTCCAGGGTAAAGAAGGTCCTCATGGACTCATCGGACTCCCAGGGATTGCAGGAGAGACGGTAAGTAAAATACATGTTACTTAAAATACATGTATTAAGTACCGTCTGCACCAGGGGTGAGGTCAATTATATTTCAATTATGGAAGATATACTTTGTTTTTTGTTCCTGAGTTGAAATGGAATTGACCCCACCTCTCCAGAAAGAACAATCTCATCTTTCTCCTTCTCTCATGTCTTTATCTCCCTGTTCCACTGTTCCCCCAACTACACCTACCAAAGGACAATAAGGAAATACATAGATATACCGCTGAGGAGAGACGGAGAAAGTAAGAGAGAGAAGAAGAGAGCTGATGAAGGGGGGGGGGGATTCTTGAATTGTTACACAGGCGGTCAGTAATTCAATTTGAGAATGAATTAGTGGGTAGAGGCAGATCGGAGCGTTTTACGTTATGAGGGAGCGGAGGCAGGCAGGGACCCCAATCTGTTGCTGCACCTGCTGTACCCAGAATGAGGATCTGTCTTTATTCAGAAGCAGGAGAGGGAAAGAGAGGCATTTCATCCTGGAAAAGGGGAAGGATGTTGGAACATGGTGGGCCCGCTGATGCGGAGAGGAGGAGAGAGATGAATGTATCTGTATGGTAATGGGAGGGTGGACGTGTGTGTTGAGGGGGCAGTAGTTGTGCGTGCTTGTGTACCTGTTCACATCTGTGTGTGTGTGTGTGTGTGTGTGCGTGTGTGCGTGCGTGCGTGCGTGCGTGCGTGTAGACCTGGTTGATAGATGTGTCTCTGTTCTGTCCTCCGTTTCTAGGGATCGTCGGGGGATCAGGGACCACCTGGTAGAGACGGTCTTAAAGGAATCAAGGTAGAGTCTTCCACCTTGGAGAACAGACCAGCAGGCAGACATTAGACAGATGTTTCACCATCACCGTAGAGGATGATTGTGTGTGTGGTGTGTGGTGTGTGTGTGTGGTGTGTGGTGTGTGTGGTGTGTGTGTGTGTGTGTGGTGTGTGTGTGGGGGGGATAGGCCAAAACAAGCCAATAGGTCAGATCAGATAGTGATAACAGTGTCTCACTGCGTCCAAATGGAACCCTATTCCATACTGTAGTGCACTACTTTGACCGGAGCCCTATGACTCTCAGCAAACCCACCAGATGTTCAGCTACTGGCTCTCCAGGCTCCTCCTTGGGTCCAGGCAGGCCCTGGGTCCCATCACACCTCCAGAGTCCCCCTAGGGAAGAGAAGAAAGAAAGAAAGACAGACAGACAGACAGACAGACAGACAGCACAGACAGACAGACGACAGACGACAGAAGACAGACAGACAGACAGAGACAGAGAGCAGACAGACAGAGAGAGAGACAAATAGACAGACAGACAGACAGACAGACAGACAGACAGACAGACAGACAGAGACAGACAGACAAGACAGACAGGACAGGACAGGACAGGACAGAGAGGACAGAGAGGACAGACGACAGACAGACAGAGCGAGAAAGTCATCAGACAGACAAGACAGACAGACAGACAGACAGACAGACAGACAGACAGACAGACAGACAGACAGACGACAGAGACAGAGAGACAGACAGACAGAGAGAGACAGAGAGACAGACAGAAGACAAAGACAGACAAGACAGACAGACAGACAGACAGACAGACAGACAGACAGACAGACAGACAGACAGACAGACAGACAGACAGGACGACGAAGAACAGAGAGACAGACGACAGACAGACAGAGCGAGAAAGTCAATCAGACAGACCAGACAGACAGACAGACAAAGACAGACAGACGAGAGACAGACAGACAGACAGACAAGACAGACAGACAGACAGACAGACAGACAGAGAGGACAGAAGAGTGAGAAAGTCAATCAGACAGAAAGACAGACAGACAGACAGCCACTGCAGTGACAGATGGGCCGTGTCATCTCTACAGTACAGGGGGTGACTCTGAGTGACTGATGTGCACATGCAGATAAGGAATGGGTGTAAGAGGGGGGTGAGGCTGGTGAGAACAGTGGAGTCAGGAGGGGAAGCGGGGGCATCTGTCACCCCACTTCACTATGAATGACACACACAGTGTGAGAGGTAGGGGGGAGGGAAGGTGGGGAGTCAGAGGCTAAAGCTGAGGATATCTGCCACCCCACTGGAATCATTTCACACAACAACAGGGGTTAATTAGGAAATTACACCCCAAACTATTTTTTTGTATTTTATTCATTAGTCCACAGCGTGTTTATGTGCGTGGAGGAAACAGACCCGGCAGTATTTTATAAACTGTAGCATGCAGCCTTGTCAGAGATGGGTGTGTGTGTGTATAGGCCACGGTAGAGCTGAGCTCACCATGCACAGTATCCCGGACTATACACCGGGTAGAACCACTTATACAGGCCCATACACCAGTAGAACACTTAATACAGGACTATATCCCAGTAGAACCACTTAATACAGGACTATACACCAGTAGAACCCTTAATACAGGCTATATCCCAGTAGAACCACTTAATACAGGACTATACACAGTAGAACCACTTAATACAGGCTATATCCCAGTAGAACCACTTAATACAGGCTAATACAGGACTATATCCCAGTAGAACCACTTAATACAGGACTATACACAGTAGAATCACTTAATACAGGACTATATCCGAGTAGAACCACTTAAATACAGGACTATACCCCAGTAGAACCACTTAATATAGGCTATACCCCAGTAGAACCACTTAATACAGGACTATATCCCAGTAGAACCACTTAATATAGGACTATACCAGTAGAACCACTTAATAAGGACTATACCCCAGTAGAACCACTTAATACAGGACTATATCCCGTAGAACCACTTAATACAGACTATACCCCAGTAGAACCACTTAATACAGACTATACCCCAGTAGAACCACTTAATATAGGACTATACCCCAGTATAACCACTTAATACAGACTATACCCCAGTAGAAACCCTT
>NW_019945038.1:138963-152124 GCF_002910315.2 Salvelinus sp. IW2-2015
ACTTATGCGAGTTTCATGCCTGGGTATCTGCTAAACTTACTTTGAACCTGTTGCATCCAGGGCGGTCCTAAATTAATAGTGGAGAATATCCAGCCCATTTGAAACAAAGAACAGTGAGTGAACAGTATTGCTTGACGTTTAGCCTGATCTGAAGCGGACTCTATATTTAATTATTCGCCTAGAGATGACTAACAGCCATCAATATCCATGACTACCATCTCAGCCACCATCCTACATGGAACAACAACATGTGTATTTAGGATTAATATTCCCCTTTGTCAATAACAGATCGAACACATCTGCCGCAACATGCCTTGAACTGACATAATCTTCAAACATGTATTTTAGACTATTATTGGCAGGATATGGGGGTGCATCCCTGTGCCCCCATCAGATTTGTATATGCCAATAGTCAAAATTATCAATTAGCGAAGATTGCGCTGCTGCTTCACAATGACAAGTGCATGAACTGCTTGATGCCTTCACAGAACTCTCCTAATCCTATTTGCAATAGCCCCACCATGGGTATGCAAGTAGAGGGGAGGAAAACCAGCTTCTCTCTACCACACCTCTCATCACAGTCATCCAATGCTTCTGCTCATGAATCATTTTTGCATCTTCTAAAAAAATATACAATATAATTATTAATTATTTTAATGCTGGATTGATTAAATTTAGCCCATGGTCTCTATAGTTTATAAGTATTGATTTTTAAATCTAGTCAAGTACAATTTATTTTATGTCGTCGTTCAAATGTTGCTAAGCAATGATGTATGTTTGGTATTGCTTGTTTTGCTACATGCCTATGAAACAGTCATTAGTTTTTTTGTAAACACCTAGGAGCAGCAGAGAGCGACTTAAGAGTATGTGCACTCTTGCAACACACTAGCGTGTTTCATCTCCCACACTGGGATATTTTAATAGTGCGACACCAGACAGGCCTCAATGCCGCTGAAAGGTAGCGAGATACCAGCAAATAAATAAATAAATAAAAACAAAACGAATGAAAGACCACAACAGCGCGCCACAGACTTCAGAAGCACAACAGCACAACAAAAATATCCCTGGCATCAATAAATTTCACTGACTCGGCCCGCTATTACAGTACACCCACAAATTTCAAATAATTTTAAGGTGTCGCCATTACAATCCTAATTGAGAGGCCCGATGGCTAGCAAAACACCAATTGAATCTCCAAAAGCTTCAGCACTATGTTTGTTTTAAAGTGCAAAATCAGGAGATACCCCTATTCTTGAAGTTCCTCTGCCAAAAATTGCCTTATAATTTAAAAAAACACTGCAAATATCACATTTACATAAGTCTTCAGACCCTTTTACTCCAGTACTTTGTGAAACACCGTGGCAGCGATTACAGCCGCGAAGTATTCTTGGATTTGCAAACGCTACCAAGCCCCTTGCGCCACAACTGGTATTTGGGAGTGTTTCTGTTCATGCTGTGGCTCGCATCCTGACTAGTCTCAACAAGGTCCCTGCAGCCCCCTTATAAAAATCCCCACAAGCATGATGCTTGCCCACCACCATGCTTCACCATAGGAATCGGTGCCAGCTTTACCTCCAGACGTGGATGCATTGGCATATCAGGCCACAAGAAGGTCAATTCTTGCGTTTCATCAGACCAGGAGAATCTTTCTCATGGCTTCATGAGAAGTTTAGGGGCCTATTTGGCAAACCAAGTGGGCTAATTCATGTGCCTTTTACTAAGGATGGCTTCCGTCTGGCCCAACTCTAACCATAAAGGCCTATGGTGGGAGGCGCTGTGCCAGAGATGGTTTGCTCCGTCTGGAAGGTTTCCCATCTCCAACAGAGCGCAAGGAACTCTGCAGCCCTCGTCAGAGCTGACCATGTGTTCTTGGTCACTGACCAAGCCCTTACTCCCCGATTCCCTCAAGTTGCCGGGCGCCAGCTCATTGCGAAAAGTCGGGTTGGGGTTCCAAACTTCTTACTATTTAAGAATGATTCAGGCCCAACTATGTTCTTGGGACCTTTCAATGATGACGAAATGTTATTTGGTACCTTCCCAGATTGTGCCTCAAATAAACTAAAAGTAAATGTATAAATAAAAAGTAAAACAATAAAATCTCAATACGAGGCCTAATCACAGGCGACCGGTACCACGCGACCGAGGCAATTTACAATGAGGGCCCCATATTCATAGCAGCATCCAATGATGCCTTTCCCCTGAAACATACAGCTGTCTTATACTATGATACACACTTCTGCTACTGTCACTAGCGGAATTCCCTTTCCCCATAGCTAGGCCTGACAGCTGAGGACTTGTGAAGAGCCCAAAATTAACAACCTCTGCCGATAATCAAACAGTTGCCCTTTTGTTAGAAGAATGCTTTTAAAGTAGTTCACAACTCTTAGCCAGTGTTACGTAAATTTCAAGCTGAAAGTACAGCTTGTCCTCTGGCCTTGGCCCCCAAGGGAAGGAGAGCAGGGTTGCCGCCGAGCCATGGACCAGTTCTCAGCCTTTGTAGGCAAAACACTGGAGGTAAATCCTGGTTATTGTTTATGGCAATGCACCACAACCAAGTTAGAGTGACTGATCTAGGGCTGCCAGTCAATATAATTGATCATAAATGATCTAAAAATGTCAAACTGAGTCTAATCAGCACTCCTACGCTAAGATGACTTTTCTGGAATTAAGGGGCCAGGCAGATAAAGACAAGTTGACCCATGCCCGCACACATAACACTATTGCATAATAATACCGGGCCCGCACTGAGACAGCGGGGGTTGCGAGAACACTCGCTGGGCATGATCCAATGTCACCCCTGGGACAAGGCCAGCCAGGGAAGGAGATCTTACCAACCACAAAGCAGTGGCTGTGTGGCTAGCAGAGGCCTATGCTTAAGCCAGATCGGAAAGAGGCAATACCATTATTGAATGAGCAATTCACAGTCCACTTGACAATTCAAAACAGCAATTCAATTATTCTTCATGCCCTGATTTTTTACAGGAAAAGCCAGACTCATATAGAAAGCCAATAAAATGAAGATCATTGCCATTGCGTTCGCCATTGACATCTAGCCCAGCTAATCAAGAAATAAGAAGGTGAGATCTCAGCATCTATCTGTGTAGCAGCTAAAGCTCTCATCTCGTCTGAGGCAACTGCCATCAGCCAGATGAAGCCAATTGCACATCTTCTACCCCATACCCTCTTCGCTTGTACCAAAACGCCCTGCGCGACCGTAGAAAGCCAGCTTTTATGTCTACTATTTTGGTTTGGTCAAGGGCGTGTGATTTGGGTGGGCTTACTGATGTTCATTTTCTATGCCTTTTGTATTGTCGGTGTGTGTGCTTGGCCGTGGGTGTGCGTTAGTTCGGTCAGTTCATTCTGCGTTGCTTATTTTGTTATATAGTGTCGGTTAAAATAAAGCCTGCCAGATGGCAACACTTATCAAGCTGCGCTTGTGCCGATCCAATTATTCCTCATCCGATTGATGACACCCGCCTACAGAACTACCCACCACAAAACGCGAGCCAAGCAGCGTTGGTTATGAGGAGCCAGAAGCGTTTCAGGACTCCTGGAACTTGGGAGGAGATATGGGACGCCGTAAGGGACCCTGCGAGACAGCTGCCGGGAAGATCGCCGCCCTGAAAGAAGAACTGCGAGGCCCAGGCGAAACCGAGAGCGCGGACGATATGAGGCAAGCAGCGCAACAGGCACGAGAGGACCAGCCCACCAAAAATTATTGGGGCGAGGGAACACGGGGCAGATTGGCGGAAGGAGTCAGGCCGATAACCTGAAGCAACTTCTCCGACTTCCGCGTGAAGCAGCGTCGACTGGTCAGGCACGTGTTAGCGGGTAAAGCGCACCGGTTTCTCCAGTGACCACCGCCTCAGGCAGCCCGTTGAGCCGCATATGCCAGCCCCCTGCCAAGTGCCATGCGAGAGGGCATCCAGCCAGGGGTGTATTCTGCCAGCTCAGCGCCGTTTCGGCTCTCACGGTGCGCCTTTCGCCTTATGGTATGCCTGCGCCGCGCTCTGCTTAACTGTTATGTGTCTACCGGGGTGCCTGGGCACGGTCTTCAGCTGCTCCTATGCCTGCGCTCCGCCCCGCCTGCCGGGCTTAAAGTGAGTATTGAGCCAAAGGAGAGGCTCGAAGTGCGTAAGCACCAGATTTCCAGCATGCTCACCCCACAGCGGTCTCGACCGTGCCGCTGCTCTTCTGCGAGGGCCGCGCCGCCGGCTTAAATGCCATTCAGCCTGGAGGAGTGGTGCCCAAGGCTGCGCACCCAGGCTCCAGCCTGCCTTCCCCCACACCGGTTTCATCCCGGGCCCTCCTCTACGCCCCACCAGGCCTCCTGTTAGCCGTCTCCCCCAGCCTGCGTGGGCCCATGTGGCCAGCCCCACGCACCAGGCTGTCTCTGCCGGTCTTCCTCCCTCCTCAGAGTCCCCTCCAGTCCGCGACCCTCCAGCGACGCTCCATCAGGAGCCTCCCAACCAGTTGTCGCCCTCCAGTCCGCGAGCCTCACAGAGGCGCCCTTCAGTCCGCGAGCTTCCAGCGACGCCCCTCCAGTCCGCGAGCCTCCAGCTGTACGCCCATTCAGTCCGGAGCCTCCAGTGTCGTCCTCCAGTACCGGAGCCCTTCCAGTGTTGTCCCTCCAGTCCGGAGCCTCCAGAGGCGCCTCCATCCGGAGGCTCCCAAAAAGGCGTCCCCAGTCCGGGGCCCGACTACAAGGGCCTGCCCAGTCCGTAGCCCGCCCAACTAGGGTGCCCAGGCCCGGGGCCCGCTACGATCGGATCCCCCAGCCCGGGCGTCGGCCCTCAGCGAGGCGTCCCGCTCGGAAGGCCCCGCCACCTAAGTGGGCCGAGCCAGAGGCTGCAGCCGGCACGTCCCTCACCCAGAGCCGCCACCGCGGAGAGAAATGCCACCCAGACCCCTCCCCTATGAGTTCAGGTTTTGCCGTCCGCGAGAATCCGCACCATTTGGGGGGGGGGGGCCCTGACCGTAGAGAGCTTTCAATGTCTCTATTTGGTATTGGTCCAGGTGTGCTTTGGGAGTGGCATTCTATAATTCATTGTCCTATGTTATGCTATTTCTTTGTGTTTGCGCTGGCGTTAGTTCTGCAATCAGAGGCAGCTAGTCTATCGTTGCTCTGGAGAATCATACTGAGCGCAAGCTTTCCCACCGTGTTTTGTGGCCGTAGTTATTTTCCTGTTTGTTTTGCACCTGACAGGACTGTTGCGGCTTTCGTCATTCTGCCTCTTGTTATTTTGTTATAGTGTTTCGTTTAAAATAAAGCATGAACACTTTACCACGCTGCCCCGCTTTGCGCGATTATTGCCTCATCCGACGACCAACACCCGTTACACTTGCTCTTGATTCTACCCAGGAAGCTAGCCTGTTCTCCTCAAAATGTGATTAGCAAGCTTGTTGTAGCTTTTAAATCAGCTGAATATAATTTAGCCACCTAGTAATTTTGGTATAAATTTGATCCATTATTTAGCTACAGTGCTTCCAGACAGGAAAGCGTGCCTTCCAGACCGGAACCCTGTGAAACGTTGAAAGCGCGTTCCAGAATGACAACACCTCACCTGATTGGCCCATAAGCAAAAAGCGCCTGTTCACCGAGCCATCGTTCCTGCAATTAGTGCCTAAACTCTGAGCTGCACAGATTCAATATAGCGATAAATGTTAGTTTTGATCACATTAAGAAGATACCAGTAGCCAAGTTTAGTAAATGAGCTTGCATTCATCTTAAAACTTAGTTGCATGCTTGCAAATCTTATGAATGTATTCACATATCAACTACTATGTTTGCAAGTGTTCGGTTTATTTATGCACACAACACATTATGGCTTTGCAAGTGTAACGCTTGCATTTATTCTAAAATAGTATATATTTTCCCAAATATATATAACTGATTATACAGGTGCAACTCAAGTCTTACATGTGCCAAATCACTTCTTTTACATACTGTACGACTTATGCACAATTTTACCTTCATACTACAACCTAGCTCCTCGAACTTGATTAATAGCCTGAAATGCTATCCTTGCGTAGCTAGTATAGAAGTTGGTAGATATGACTATGAATGCCCATATAGCCTCCCAACTTCATACTAATTTCTAGGGGCTAGTAGTATAACAGAAGAAACAACAAGCAACAAAAATTATTACATTAATTATTATTATTAAATACAGTTTAGAAGTCGAAATGTTTACATTACACCTTAGCCAAATAACATTAAACTCAGTTTTCTCCTACTACTCTAGAGTCAGTTAGGATCACCAACTTTATTTTAAGAATGCCAAATGTCAGAATAATAGTAGAGAAATATTTATTTCAAGCCTTTATTTCTTTACACATTCCCAGTGGCGTCAAAAGTTTACATACACTCAATTAGTAATTTGCACTTTAAATTGTTCAACTTGGGTCAAACTTACAGTAGCCTACCACAAGCTTCCCACAATAAGTTGGGTGAATTTTGGCCCATTCCTCCTGACAGAGCTGGTGTAACTGAGTAGGTTTGTAGGCTCCTTGCTCCACACGCCTTCAGTTCTGCCCCAATTTTCTGAGGACTTTGTGATTGGCCACCTACTTGTGTTGTCCTGAAGCCATTTTGCCACAAACTTTGGAAAGTTGCTTGGAGTCATGTGTCCATTTGGAAGACATTTGCGACCAAGCTTTAACTCCTGACATGACTCTTGACATGTTGCTTAAATATACCACATAATTTCTCTCCTCATGATTTCATCTATTTTGTGAAGTGCACCAGCCTCCACTCCTCAGCAACAGCCACCCCACAACATGATGCTGCCACCCCCGTGCTTCCAGCGTTGGGATGGTTGTTCTTCGCTTGCAAGTCTCCCCTTTTCCCTCAAAATATACGATGCGTCATTATGGCCAAACAGTTCTATTTTTGTTATCAAGACCAGAGGACATTTCCCAAAAATGTAACGATCCTTTGTCCCCCATTTGCGTTGCAAAACCGTGCAGAATCAACGACAGACAGACAGACAGATCAGACAGACAGACGACAGAACAGACGACAGACAGACAGACAGACGAGCAGACAGACAGACAAGAGAGACAAATAGACAGACAAGAGACAGACAGACAGACAGACAGACAGACAGAACAGACAGACAGACAGACAGACAGACAGAACCAGACAGACAGACAGACCAGACAGACAGACAGACAGAACAGACAGACAGAGACAACAGACGCGAAGAGGAACAGACGAGAAAGTCAAATCAGACAGAAAGACAGACAAACAGACAGACAGAGCGAGAAGCAATCCAGAAGATCAGACAGAGCAGACAGACAGACAGACAAGACAGCACAGACAGACAGACAGACAGACAGAACAAAGACAGACAGAAACAGACAACAGACAGACAGACAGACAGACAGAAAGTCAAGACGAGACAGACAGACAGACAGCAGACAGACGAAGGGACAGACAGACGTGAGGAAGTCAATCAGACAGAAAGACAGACAGACAGACAGCCACTCGCAGTGACAGATGGGCCGTGTCATCTCTACAGTACAGGGGGTGACTCTGAGTGACTGATGTGCACATGCAATAAGGAATGTGTAGAGGTGGAGGGCTGGTGAGAACAGTGGAGGAGCAGGATCAGGAGGGAAAGCGGGCATCTGTCACCCCACTTCACTATGATGACACACACAGTGTGAGAGGTAGGGGGGAGGGAAGGTGGGAGTCAGAGGCTAAAGCTGAGGATATCTGCCACCCCACTGGAATCATTTCACACAACAACGGGGTTAATTAGGAAATACACCCCAAAACTATTTTATTGTATTTATTCATTAGTCCAGCGTCGCTTTATGTGCGTGGAGGAAACAGACCCGCAGTATTTTATAAACTGTAGCATGCAGCCTTGTCAGAGATGGGTGTGTGTGTGTATAGGCCACGGTAGAGCTGAGCTCACCATGCACAGTATACCGGACTATACACCGGTAGACCACTTAATACAGGCCCATACACCAGTAGAACCACTTAATACAGGACTATATCCCAGTAGAACCACTTAATACAGGACTATACACCAGTAGAACCACTTAATACAGGCTATATCCCAGTAGAACCACTTAATACAGGACTATACACCAGTAGAACCACTTAATACAGGCTAATATCCAGTAGAACCACTTAATACAGGACTAATACAGGACTATATCCCAGTAGAACCACTTAATACAGGACTATACACCAGTAGAATCACTTAATACAGGACTATATCCGAGTAGAACCACTTAATACAGGACTATACCCAGTAGAACCACTTAATATAGGACTATACCCCAGTAGAACCACTTAATACAGACTATATCCCAGTAGAACCACTTAATATAGGACTTATACCCCAGTAGAACCACTAATACAGGACTATACCCCAGTAGAACCACTTAATAACAGACTATACCCCCGTAGAACCACTTAATAGGACTATACCCCAGTAGAACCACTTAATACAGGACTATACCCCAGTAGAACCACTTAATACAGGACTATACCCCAGTTAGAAACCACTTAATACAGGACTATACCCCAGTAGAACCACTTAATACAGGACTATATCCCAGTAGAACCACTAATATAGGACTATACCCCAGTAGAACCACTTAATACAGACTATACCCCAGTAGAACCACTTAATACAGGACTATACACCAGTAGAACCACTTAATACAGGACTATACACCAGTAGAACCACTTAATACAGGCTATACCCCAGTAGAACCACTTAATACAGGACTATAACCCCAGTAGAACCACTTAATACAGGCTATACCCCAGTAGAACCACTTAATACAGGACTAATACAGACTATATCCCAGTAGTAGAACCACTTAATACAGGACTATATCCCAGTAGAACCACTTAATATAGGACTATACCCCAGTTAAACCACTTAATACAGACATTACCCCAGTAGAACCACTTAATACAGACTATACCCCGGTAGAACCACTTAATATAGGACTATACCCCAGTATAACCACTTAATACAGACATACCCCAGTAGAACCACTTAATACAGGACTATACCCAGTAGAACCACTTAATACAGGACTATTACCCAGTAGAACACTTAATACAGGACTATATCCCAGTAGAACCACTTAATATAGGACTATACCCAGTAGAACCACTTAATACAGACTATACCCCAGTAGAACCACTTAATACAGGACTATACACCAGTAGAACCACTTAATACAGGACTATACACCAGTAGAACCACTTAATACAGGCTATACCCCAGTAGAACCACTTAATACAGGACTATACCCCAGTAGAACCACTTAATACAGGCTATACCCCAGTAGAACCACTTAATACAGGACTATACCCCAGTAGAACCACTTAATACAGGACTATACCCAGTAGAACCACTTAATACAGGACTATATCCCAGTAGAACCACTTAATATAGCGAACTATACCCCAGTAGAACCACTTAATACAGACTATACCCAGTAAACCATAATACAGGCTGTATCCCAGTAGAACCACTTAATATAGGACCATAGCCCAGTAGAACCACATAATACAGGACTATACCCCAGGAGAACCACTTAATACAGGCTATACCCCAGTAGAACCACTTAATACAGGACTATACCCCAGGATAACCACTTAATACAGGACTATACCCCAGTATAACCACTTAATACAGACTATACCCCAGTATAACCACTTAATACAGACTATACCCCAGTAGAACCACGTAATACAGGACTATACACCAGTAGAACCACTTTATACAGGCTATACCCCAGTATAACCACTTAATACAGGACTATACCCCAGTATAACCACTTAATACAGGACTATACCCCAGTATAACCACTTAATACAGGACTATACCCCAGTATAACCACTTAATACAGACTATACCCCAGTAGAACCACTTAATACAGGCTATAGCCCAGTAGAACCACTTAATACAGGACTATACACCAGTAGAACCACTTAATACAGGACTATACACCAGTATAACCACTTAATACAGGATATATATCCCAGTAGAACCACTTAATACAGACTATACCCCAGTATAACCACTGAATAGAGGAAGGGAGTTGCTATCCAATCTGAAAGTCGTGCCACACACACACACACACACACACACACACACACACACAGTAGATTAATATATCACTTTGGAATTCAGTGCATGGTAATCAGTCATCACTGGACACATGATCTCACAGACAGACACACACAAACAGACACACACAAACACATACACACACAGTAGTAGATCAGCTAGAAACAGCTGCGACGACAGCAGCAAACATGTTGACTGAGAGGAGTGCCTGTCGCAGCACAGCCCTGACTTCATGCAGATGCAATGCTAGTAAGTAATCCAGCATTCAATGACACCAGCCACGGTAATGGCCTATCCACCCCCGTTCTGAGGCTTAAAGCTGTCAGCAGACTACTTTGCGGACCCAGCTTTGCATTTACAAGTGTTCATTACATACAGGTAACTGCCAAAATAAAGGAAACACCAACATAAAGTGTCTTAATAGGGGCGTTGGGCCACCACGAGCCAGAACAGCCAGAATGACACTTGTCATAGAGTCTACACGTGTCTGGAACTCTATTGGAGGGATGCAACACCATTCTTCCATGAGAAATTCCATCATTTGGTGTTTTGTTGAAGTTGGTGGAAAACGCTGTCTCAGGTGCTGCTCCAGAATCTCCTAGAAGTCTTCATTTGGGTTGAGGTCTGGTGACTGAGACAGACAGMCTTTAAAACATGCTCCTTAGAAACCCCTCTTTCAAAGTCCTTTCTAGCCATGGTAGCCAACATAATGGGCAACTGGGCATTTTTATACATGACCCTAAGCATGATGGGATGTTAATTGTCTAATTAACTCAGAACAGCACCTGTGTGGAAGCAYCCACTCATTTACTCAACTGTTTCCTTTATTTGTTCCGTTATACAGCACCTGCAGTACCAGCTAGTTACCTGTACAGACACAGCACCTGCAGTACCAGCTAGTTACCTGTACAGACACACCATTTCTTCTGTCGAATTCGCGCCACAATGCTAGCCAAGTGTTCTAACATTCCCATCCCTCTTCTGGCGCAAAGAACGGAAAACTCCAAAAGTCCCAATAAACGTTGAATAAACTGATAAAACTCGTTGAAAAAAACTACTTTATGATGTTATTATCATAGTGATCAAATAAATCAGAGCCGGAGATATTGCCGTGTATACCGAACGCTTTTCAGAAGACAATGTCGAGCTCCCCGCGCGCCTTCGAAGACAAAGAAAATACCGGACCTGTCAGCTAGACACCCCATTCACCTCTCCACTGCCTGTTGACATCTAGTGGAAGCCGTATGAAGTGCATGCATATCGATGAAATAAAAGCCAGTTGAATAGGCAGGCCTGAAACAGAGCCTGCGTTTTCAGATTTTTCACTTCCTGTGTGGAAGTTTGCTGCCAAATGAGTTCTGTTTTACTCCACAGATATTTTCAAACAGTTTTAGAACACTTCACAGTGTTTTCTATCCAATAGTAATAATAATATGCATATTGTATGATCTAGAATAGAGTACGAGGCAGTTTAATTTGGGCACGATTTTTTCCAAAGTGAAACAGCGCCCCTATTGCAAGAAGTTTTAAGCTCTGCTACTAGCTGGTACTGCAGGTGCTGTGTCTGTACAGGTAACTAGCTGGTACTGCAGGTGCTGTGTCTGTACAGGTAACTAGCTGGTACGCAGGTACTGTGTCCTGTACAGGTAACTAGCTGGTACTGCAGGTGCTGTGTCTGTACAGGTAACTAGCTGGTACTGCAGGCTGTGTCTGTACAGGTAACTAGCTGGTACTGCAGGTACTGTGTCTTACAGGTAATTAGCTGGTACTGCAGGTGCTGTGTCTGTACAGTAACTAGCTGATACTGCAGGTGCTGTGTCTGTACAGGTAACTAGCTGGTACTGCAGGTGCTGTGTCTGTACGGGTAACTAGCTGGTACTGCAGGTGCTGTGTCTGTACAGGTAATTAGCTGGTACTGGCAGGTGCTGTGTCTGTACAGGTAACTAGCTGGTACTGCAGGTGCTGTGTCTGTACAGGTAACTAGCTGGTACTGCAGGTATGTGTCTGTACAGGTAACTAGCTGGTACTGCAGGTGCTGTGTCTGTACAGGTAACTAGCTGGTACTGCAGGTGCTGTGTCTGTACAGGTAACTAGCTGGTACTGCAGGTGCTGTGTCTGTACAGGTACTAGCTGGTACTGCAGGTGCTGTGTCTGTACAGGTAACTAGCTGGTACTGCAGGTGCTGTGTCTGTACAGGTAACTAGCTGGTACTGCAGGTGCTGTGTCTGTACAGGTAACTAGCTGGTACTGCAGGTGCTGTGTCTGTACAGTTAACTAGCTGTACTGCAGGTGCTGTGTCTGTACAGGTAACTAGCTGGTACTGCAGGTGCTGTGTCTGTACGGGTAACTAGCTGGTACTGCAGGTGCTGTGTTGTACAGGAACTAGCTGTACTGGCAGGTTGTGTCTGTACAGGTAACTAGCTGGTACTGCAGGTGCTGTGTCTGTACAGGTAACTAGCTGGTACTGCAGGTCTGTGTCTGTACGGTAACTAGCTGGTATGCAGGGTGCTGTGTCTGTACAGGTAACTAGCTGGTACTGCGAGGTGATGTGTCTGTACAGGTAACTAGCTGGTACTGCAGGTGATGTGGTCTGTACAGGGTAACTAGCTGGTACTGCAGGTGCTGTGTCTGTACAGGTAACTAGCTGGTACTGCAGGTACTGTGTCTGTACAGGTACTAGCGGTACTGCAGGTGCTGTGTCTGTACAGGTACTAGCTGGTACTGCAGGTTTTGCTGTGGTCCTGGTAAACAGGCGGTTAATCTTAGCTGTTGGGTTTTACTGCATGGTTTGCTGTGTCTGTACAGGTAACTAGCTGGTATGCAGGTGCTGTGTCTGTACAGGTAACTAAGCTGGTACTGAAGGTGCTGTGTCTGTACAGGTAACTAGCTGGTACTGCAGGTCTGTGTCTGTACAGGTAACTCAGCTGGTACTGCAAGGTGCTGTGTCTGTACAGGTAACTAGCTGGTACTGCAGGTGCTGTGTCTGTACAGGTAACTAGCTGGTACTGCAGGTCTGTCTGTACGGTAACTAGGCTGGTACTGCGGTGGC
>NW_019945039.1:0-10062 GCF_002910315.2 Salvelinus sp. IW2-2015
TCTATTAGTCTTAAGTTGTTTTGTCACTTCAGAGAAAGCGCAGAGAGTCAGAAATTACACTCACCTAATCACACAAACACACACACACACAACACACACAACACACACCACACACACACCACACACACCACACACACAACACACACACACCACACACACAACACACACACCACACACACACACACACACACACACACACACACACACCACCACCTTGATAACACACACACCACACACACACACCACTTCACAAAACACTTACACACACACGTAGAAAAAGTAGTTAAAGTGAGGAGAGCTTGAGTTGGATTCGCCATTCTAGTTAATGGATTCACTGAGAGGGCTATCTAATTCAAGAAGACCTCTACGTCAAGGTAAGCCATCGGTCAGAGGAGAGAGTAAGCTTGAGCTCGAGAGCTATTCTGACCTTCGGGAGAGTTCCGTTACAGAAGGGAGGAGATGTAAGGCTCTATCTCTGGAACCGTATACAAGGGGAGGAGGTAGCAATTTACAAGGGTAAGGGCTCTATCTACTGAACCTGTTACAGAGGAGGAGGTAAGGGCTCTATCTCTGAACACGCTTACAGAGGGAGGAGGATGGTAAGGCTCTTATCTCTGAACCGTTACGAGGAGGAGGTGAGGTAAGGCTCTATCTTTGAACCCGTTACAGAGGGAGGAGGATGAAGCTCATCTCTGAACCTTACAGAGTGGAGAGGAGCGTAGCTCTATCTCTGAACCGTTACAGAGGAGAGGAGGTAAGGGCTCTATCTCTGAACCGTTACATGAGGGAGGAGGTAAGGCTCTATCTCTGAACCGTTACAGAGGAGGACGGAGTAAGGGCTCTATCTCTAAACCGCTTAGCAAGAGGGGAGGAGCGGTAAGCTCTATCTCTAAACCGTTACAGAGGGAGAGGAGAAGGGCTCTACTCTGAACTGTTACAGAGGAGGAGGAGTAAGGCTCTATCTCTGAAACCGTTACAGGAGAGAAAGGCTATCCTGAACGTAAGAGGGAGGGGTAGGGCTCTATCTCTGAACCGTTACAGAGAGGAGAGGTAAGGCTCTATCTCTGAACGTTACAGAGGGGAGAGGTAGAAGGGCTCTACGTCTGAAACCTTTTACAGAGGAGGGAGTAAGGCTCTATCTCTGAACCGTTCAGAGGGAGAGGAAGGTAAGGCTCTATCTCTGAACCTTACAGAGGGAGGAGGAGTAGGGCTCTATCTCTGAACCGTTACAGAGGGAGGAGGAGGTAAGGGTCATCTCTGAACCGGACAGAGGGAGGAGAGTAAGGGCCTATCTCTGAACCGTTACAGAGGGAGGAGGGTAAGGCTCTATCTCTGAACCGTTACAGAGGAGGAGGAGGTAATGCTCTATCTCTGAACCGTTACAGAGAGGAGGAGGTAAGGGCTCTATCTCTGAACCGTTACCAGAGAGGAGGAGGTAAGGCTCTATCTCTGAACCGTTACAAGTAGAGAGGAGTAAAGGGCTCGTATCCTCTGAACCGTTACAGAGGGAGAGAGCAATGCCTCTATCTCGAACCGTTACAGAAGAGGGGGGAGGAGGGGGGAGGGGGGTGGCTTGGGCGACCGTAGAGAGGAGGGTGAGGGCGGGGGGGGTGGGGCTCTGGGGGGGAAGGGGGGGGGGGGCGGGGTGAGGGGGGCGGGGGGGGGGGGGAGGGAGAGATAAGGGCTCTTATCTCTGAAACCGTTACAAAGGGAGGAGGTAAGGCTCTATCTACTCGAAACCGTTACAGAGGGAGGAGGAGTAGGAGGCTCATCTCTGAACCGTTAAGGAGGAGAAGATAAGCTATGAACGACAGAGGGAGGAGGTAAGGCTTCTATTCGAACCGTATACAGAGAGGGAGAGGAGAAGCTCTATTCTTCTAACCGTTACAGGAGGAGGGTGAGTAGGCCTCTATCTCTGAAACCTTTATCATATATAATATATCTCGTATTATTCTATCTAAGGATGATTCTATGGCTCTATTCTCTTCAGATATTATCTTACTCGATTACAGAGGAGGAGGAGGTAAGGGCTCTATCTCTGATATCGTATCTTTTTGTAACTACTCGAAGGTCTTAGGAGTATAGGAATCTCTTATCTCTGATCTCTATGAAGTTGTATGAGTGATGCTCTATCTCTGAAACCTTACAGGGGGGGTTTTTCTCTCTCTATTCAGAGGAGGTATTTTGTATACGGCTATCTCTATATCTATCGAGGATAGAACGGCTCTTGATTACTATTTGATGGTTACGAACTACTGAAGATAAGGGCTCTATCTTCTGTAACTTCTTTATTTTCTTATCTCACCGTATATGGAGGAGGAGTATAGGTCTATCACCTTCTATTTATACCTATCTAACTCCGTACAGAGTGAGAGTAACCTCATTCTCTGATACTTACAGATGAGGACGTCGAACCTATCTCTAACCGTTACAGAGATTGAGACGTAAGGCTTATCTCTGAACCGGTTTACAAGGAGAGTAAGGCTCTATCTCTGAACACGTTAGCAGAGGGAGGAGAGTAAGGCTCATCTCTGAACCGTTACAGAGGGAGGAGTAAGGGCTCTATCTCTGGAACCGTTACAGAGAGGGGTAATGGCTCTATCTCTGAATGTTACAAGAGAGAGGGCTACTAACGCGAGGGAAGGTAAGGCTCTATCTCTAACCGTTACAGAGGGAGGAGTAAGGGCTCTATCTCTAACCGTTCAGAGGGAGAGGATCATCTGCTTAAGAGAAGAAGCATCTATCTCTGAACCGTACAGAGGGAGGAGTAGGCTCTATCTCTGAACCCGTTACAGAGGAAGGAAGGAAGGCTCTTATCTCTTGAACCGCTTACAGAGGGAGAGGTAAGGGCTCTAATCTTCTGAAACCTTACAGAGGGAGGAGTAAGGCTTCATCTCTGAACCTTTACAGAGGAGGAGAGGTAAGGGCTCTATCTCTTGAACGTCGGGTGTGCATATCGAACGTCAGATGGAGGAGTAAGGGCTCTATCTCTGAACCGTTACAGAGAGAGGAGGTAAGGGCTCTGATTCTAACTTCAAGGAGGACGATTCTCGCTGTTACAGAGAGGAGGGAGGTAAGGGCTCTATCTCTGGAACCGTACAGGAGGAGGCTAAGGCTACGCGTAGGAAGGTAAGCTCTATCCTGAACCGTTACAGAGAGGAGGAGTAAGCGGCTCTATCTCTGAACCGCTACAAGGGAGGCAGAGTTAAGGGCTCTGATTCTCGAACGACAGGGAGGAGGAGTAAGGCTCTATCTCTGAACGTTACAAGGTGAGGAGGAAGTTAAGGGCTCTATCTCTAACCTGTTACAGAGGAGGAGGTAAGGGCCTATCTCTGAACCGATTACAGATGGGAAGGCTATCCTTACCGCAAGGAGGTAAGGCATCTATCTCTTGAACCTTACAGAGATGGGAGGAGTGAGGGCTCTATCTCTGAACCGTTAACAATGAGGAAGGAGGAGGTTAAGGGCTCATATCTCTGAACCTACAGAGGAGGAGTTGAGGCTCATCCTCTGAAAGCAAAAAAAAAAAAACCTTACAGAGCGGAGGATGTAAGGCTCTATCTCTGGAACCGTACAGAGAGAGTAAAGGCTCTATCTCTGAACCGTTACAGAGGGAGGAGGTGAGGGCTCCTAAGGGGGCTTATCTCGAACCGTAAGAGCGAGGAGATGAGAGCTCTATCTCGAACCGGTACAGAGGGAGGAGGTAAGGCTTATCCTCTGAACGCGTTACAGAGGAGGAGGTAAGTGCTCTATCTCTGAACGCGTTACAGATGGAGGAGGTAATGGCTCTACTCTCTGAAACCGTTACATGAGGGAGGAGGTAAGGCTTATCTCTGAACCGTTACAGAGGGAGAGGAGGTAAGGCATCTATCTCTGAACCAGTTACAGAGGGAGGGAGGAGTAAGGGCTCTATCTCTGAACCGTAGTAACAGAGGAGGAGGTAAGGCCTCTATCTCTGAACCGTACAGAGGGAGGATGTAAGCTCTATCTCTGAACCTTTACAAAGAAAGGCATTCGAACCGACAGAGGGAGAGTAAGGGACTCATCTGCTGAACCGTTACAGAGGAGTGAGGTAAGGGCTCTATCTCTGAACCTTACAGGAGGAGAGAGTAAGGGCTCTATCTCTGAACCGTACAACGGAGGAGAGTGTAATGGCCTATCTCTGTAACCGTTACAGAGGGAGGACGGTAAGGGCTCTATCTCTGAACCGTTACAGAGGAGAGGAGGTAAGGCTCATATCTCTGAACCGTTACAGAAGGGAGGGGACGGTAGGCCTATCTCGTGAACCTACAGTAGGGAGGAGTAAAGGCTCGTATCTCTGAACCTACAGAGGTGGAGGGAGGTAAGGCTCTATCTCTGAAACCGTTACTAAGAGGAGGAGAGGTAAGGGCTCTAATCTCTGGAAACCGTTACAGAGGGAGGATGGGGTTAAGGCTCGACTATCATTCTGAACCGTATAACCAGAGGGGAGGAGGAGGTAAGGGCTCTTACTCTAGACACTATACAGAGGGAGGAGGAAGGTAAGGGCTCTATCTCTGAACCTGTACAGGAGGAGGAGTAAGGCTCTATCTCTGAAACCGTTACAGAGGAGGAGGAGAAGGGCGCATCTTCTGAACCGTTACAGAGGAGAGACGTAAAGCGGCGCTATCTACTGAACCTTACAGAGAGGGAGGTAGTGGCTCTATCTCTGAACCGTTATACAGAGGGAGGAGGGTAAGCTCTATCTCTGAATCCGTTACAGAGAGAGGAGTAAGCGCCTATCTCTGAACCGTTACAGGAGGGAGGACGTTAAGGCTCTATCTCGCTGAACCGTTACAGAGGGAGGAGGTACAGGGCTCTATCTCTGACCGTTACAGAGGGAGAGGGTAAGGGCTCTATCTCTGACCGTTACACGAGAGGAGAGGTAAGGCTCTTGATGATCTGAACGTACAGAAGGGAAGGGAGGCTAAGGCTCTATCTCATTGAACCTTACAGTGGGAGGAAGGTAAGACTTCTATCTCTGAACCGTTACAGAGCGGAGAGAGAGGAGGTAGCTCATCTCTGAACCGTTACGAGGAGAGAGGTAAGGGCTCTATCTCTGAACCGTTACAGGAGGGAGAGAGTTAAGGCTCTATCTCTGGAACCGTTAACAGAGGAGAGGATGGTAAGGGCTCTATCTCGAACCGTTCGAAGGCGACGTAGGATCGGAAGAGACAGTGGAGGAGAGTAGGGCTCATATCTCTAACGATTACGAAGGGAGGTAAATGGGGTACAGGGCTCTATCTCTGAACCGTTACCAGAGGGTAGAGAGGAAGGCATTCTATCTCTGAACCAGGGAGGATGGAACTCTTGTACAGAAGGAGGAGTAGGCCTCTATCTCTGAAACGTTACAAGAGGAGAGTAAGTGGCTCTATCTCTAGAACCGTTACAGAGGAGAAGCGGTAAGGCTCTATCATCTGAACCCGTTCAGAGGGAGGAGGTTAAGGGGGCTCTATCTCTGAGACCGTTACAGATGGGAGGAGGTAAGGGCTCTATCTACTGAACCGTTACAGAGGAGAGAGAGTAAGGGCTCTATCTCTGAACCGTACAGAGGGAGGAGGTAAGGCTGATCTCTGAAAGCCGTTACAGAGCGAGGGAGTAAGTAGGGCTCTAGCTACTGACCGTTACAGAGGAGCAGATGAGTTAGGGCTCAATCGCGTCTACCCTGTACGGAGGGAGGAGACGGGTAAGGGGCTCTAAGCGTTACAGATTTAGCCGACCAAGCGCCAGTGAATTAACTGGAGGGATTTCATCTATAGAGAGGGAGGAGCTATGAGATTGACAGCTGTAATGAAGTAGTGACAGGTTTGTGGGCGGAGTTAACAGGATAATCCCCCTGATTCATCACGAGGACCAATCAGAGAGGGAGGAGGTAAGGGCTATAACTAGTAACGCTGCATACCACCAGAAAGGTTCATCTCACCTTCCTGGTAGAAATAAATAAATAGATCTATTCACTTGAGATACACAAGCTCAAGTACACCGTACAAATATGATAAAATATGATGCAATTTGACTAAAATATGATACAAATATAATACAATTTGATTAAAATATGATAAAAATATGATACAAGTTAATTAAAATATGATTAAAATATTAAAATTTGATAAAAATATGATACAAGTTAATTAAAATATGATTAAAATATTAAAATATGATAAAATATGATACAATTTGATTAAAATATGATAAAATATTATAAAAATATGATAAAATATTATAAAATATGATGCAATTTGATTAAAATGTGATAAAATATGATAAAAATATAATACAATTTGATTAAAATATGATAAAATATGATAAAATTTGATTAAAATATTAAAATATGAAATATCTGATATGTTGTATTTCCTATTAAACTGAACTGTATGAATAAGGCTTGAAATAACTTATTTTCTCTAAATATAAATATATAATCATATTATAAAAAGACTAACTATAAGATTTAACCTTCCTTATAACCGTAAAATATATATTTTTAAATATATATATATATATATATATATATAGTGTTAGAGAAAATGTGTCTATTTTCTGAAGGTCTCTTGATCAAAACGTCTGCCCCGCCTCCTCTGTACGTCTCAGAGAGGGAGGAGCTCTAGCTTGGCTTCCTGGACTCGAAAGGAACTCGTCTTTCATCTCATATTCATCTTGTATCAGTCTATGACAAACAGAAAGTGATTTTTGTTTAAAATCAATGCCTATATTTAAGATACTGGCTATAAATTGATCTCTGAATGTGCTTCGGTGATTAAACCACTCTCTCCTGCTGCGCTAGACGTAAGGATTCCTGGGACGTAGTTCAGCAAAGAGATATGGACAGTCACGGAGCGAATGAAATGGTAGAGGGACATTCCAAGCTTCAAGTGGTGTCAGATTTCACATTCTGCTTTATACAGACAGATGAGACATCGTCCTGTGTCCGAGAATCAGTGCTACCGCTCAGTTCAAGCCACAGATCGAGTTATAAGAGAAAATGTCGGTCGGAAACAAACCACCAGGTTCCCAAAATACGGACTTTGTTCAATCTACTACACTAACCACAGTGGTTTCTCTCTAGGTGTCTAGATCTATACTGGTTCTGGTTCTATTACACTAACAATAGGTGGTTTCTGGTACCAGTACCCCCTTATATTCTCCACATTGACTCTGTACCGGTACCCCTGTATATAGTCTCCACATTGACTCTGTACCGGTACCCCCTGTATATAGCCTCCACATTGACTTGTACCATACCCCCTGTATATAGCCTCCACATGACTCTGTACCGGTACCCCCTGTATATAGCCTCCACATGACTCGTACCGTACCCCCTTATATAGCCTCCACATTGACTCTGTACCGTACCCCCTTATATAGCCTCCACATTGACTCTGTACGGTACCCCCTGTATATAGCCTCCACATTGACTCTGTACCAGTACCCCCTGTATATAGCCTCCACATTGACTCGTACCGTACCCCTGTATATAGCCTCCACATTGACTCTGTACGTACCCCCTGTATATAGCCTCCACATTGACTCTGTACCGGTACCCCCTCGTATATAGCCTCCACATTGACTAGTACCGTAACACCCTTATATAGCTCCACATTGACTCTGTACCGTACCCCTGTATATAGCCTCCACATTGACTCTGTACCTAATACTCTGTATATAGCCTCCACATTGACTCTGTACGGTACCCCTGTATATAGCCTCCAATTGACTCTGTACCAGTACCCCTGTATATAGCCTCCACATTGACTCTGTACCGGTACCCCCTGTATATATCTCCACATGACTCTGTACCGGTACCCCATGTATATATCTCCACATGACTCTGTACCGACCCCCTGTATATAGCCTCCACATTGACTCTGTACCGTACCCCTGTATATACTCTCCACATTGACTCTGTACCGTAATACCTGTATATAGCCTCCACATTGACTCTGTACCGTAATACCCTGTATATACCTCCACATTGACTTCGTACCGGTACCCCCTGTATATAGCCTCCACATATGACTCTGTACGTACCCCCTGTATATAGTCTCACATTGACTCGTTACCGGTACCCCTATTAACCTCCACATTGACTCTGTACCGGTACCCCCTGTATATAGCCTCCACATTGACTCTGTACCGTACCCCCTGTATATAGCCTCCACATTGACTCTGTACCGGTACCCCCTGTATATAGTCTCCACATTGACTCTGTACCGGTACCCCTGTATATAGCCTCCACATTGACTCTTTACCGTAATACCCTGTATATAGCCTCCACATTGACTCTGACCTAATACCCTGTATATAGCCTCCACATTGACTCTGTACCGTAATACCTGTATATAACTCCACATTACTCTGTACCGTACCTCCTGTATATAGCCTCCACATTGACTCTGTACCGTAATACCCTGTATATAGCCTCCACATTGTTATCTTACTGCTGCTCTTTAATTATTTGTTACATTTACTGCGTCATGTCAGTGTTGGAACAGGATTAGATAATACACACAAAAAACATTTTCAGAATCATAATTTTTTTTATTATAAAAGTCAATTTCTACATATTGTTTCAGGACACATTTTTCCATTAAAAAAAAAAATGTAAAAACAAAAAATAAAGTGTATATTTTAAAAGAGTCTGTAGCGTCACACAGACTCTGTTACGACACGTGATAATATTGTAGAGCCTGAACACCACTAGGACCACACACAACCCTGGGAACAACAACAACCTGCTACAAACAGCAACACCGAATGAAGACACCCACAACACTCAGCCCCCAACAGAGGTCTGCTATTGGACATGTTGGCCCACAGCAACTGTTTCCAGGGTTACAGATGTTTGCGATGACGACTATTCAGTTACACGGTGATATTATGAGTCCCCTGTAGGTCGTGTCTGGTCCAGTCCGGCTCTAACTAACCCCTTGACCTCTGGTCAGCCCTCAACCCTGCAGGGTCACTGACAGGCACACATAACTTCCAGCCAATCAGATTCCTCCTCTGGCCCGTTAGGATTCCGGTGGAATCGGGGTTCGTTCGTTTTAGCCCGCGACCCTGAGAGGGCGGAGTTTCCACTTTAGGACCAATGGAACGGTCTCAAAATGCGCAAACTCCGCCCTCTCAGGCGAAGAGCTAAATCGAACGCACCAATCCAACAGGCACGGACGCTACGCTGYCGCTTTACTCATCATCGTCGTCATCTTCGTCTTCATCGTCCTCCAGGTCGTCATCGTCATCGTCGTCGCCGCCGGCCATGGCGTGGGGAATCATACCGGACGAGCCACCGGGACCGGGTCGCATCGGCACCCGCTTAACGTTCGCACCGGAGCGGTAGGCAGCCATATCCTGCAGACACAGATGTTATGATGGGGTACAGCTGTCAAATTTATGAAAAATTAAAACACAAAAACACATACCATATTTACATAAGTATTCAGGCTCCCCCTATTCAGACTCAAAATTCAGCTCAAGTGCATCCTGTTTCCATCTATATAAGGACCCACAGTTGACATGTCAGAGCAAAAACCAGGCCATGAGGACGAAGGAATTGTCCGCAGAGCTCCGAGACAGGATTGTGTCGAGACACAGATCTGGGGAAGGGTACCAAAACATTTCAGCAGCATTGAAGGTCCCAAGAACACAGTGGCCTCATCATTCTTAAATGGAAGAAGTTGGAACCACCAAGACTCTTCCTAGAGCTGGCAGCCCGGCCAAACTGAGCAATCGGGGGAGAAGGCCTTGGTCAGGGAGGTGACAAGAACCTGATGGTCACTCTGACAGAGCTCCAGAGTTCCTCTGTGGAATGGAGAACCTCCAGAAGGACAACCATCTCTGCATCCACCAATCAGGCCTTTATGGTAGAGGGCCAGATGGAAGCACTCCTCAGAAAGGCACATGACAGCCCGCTTGGAGTTTCCAAAAAGCCTAAAGGACTCTAGACCATGAGAAACAAGATTCTCTGTCTGATGAAACCAGATTGAACCTTTGCCTGAATCCAAGCGTCACCTCTGGAGGAAACCTGGCACCACTCTACAGTGAAGC
>NW_019945039.1:10699-14737 GCF_002910315.2 Salvelinus sp. IW2-2015
AGTAATATCAGGATGTGTAGGTGTGTATGTTACAGGTTGTACTGCAGTATATCAGGATGTGTTGGTGTGTAGGTTACAGGTTGTACTGCAGTATATCAGTATATCAGGATGTGTTGGTGTGTAGGTTACAGGTTGTACTGCAGTATTCAGTATATCAGGATGTGTTGGTGTGTAGGTTACAGGTTGTACTGCAGTATATCAGTATATCAGGATGTGTTGGTGTGTATGTTACAGGTTGTACTGCAGTATATCAGGTATCAGGATGTGTTGGTGTGTATGTTTACAGGTTGTACTGCAGTATATCAGGATATCAGGATGTGTTGGTGTGTAGGTTACAGGTTGTACTGCAGTATATCAAAGTATACTAGGATGTGTTGGTGTGTAGGTTAGGTTGTACTGCAGTATATCAGTATATCAGGATGTGTTGGTTGTATGTTACAGGTTGTACTGCAGTATATCAGTATATCAGGATGTGTTGGTGTGTATGGTTACAGGTTGTACTGCAGTATATCAGGATATCAGGATGTGTTGGTGTGTAGGTTACAGGTTGTACTGCAGTATATCAGTATTCAGGATGTGTTGGTGTGTAGGTTACAGGTTGTACTGCAGTATATCAGT
Organism: Salvelinus sp. IW2-2015; assembly: GCF_002910315.2. NCBI lineage: Eukaryota > Metazoa > Chordata > Actinopteri > Salmoniformes > Salmonidae > Salvelinus > Salvelinus sp. IW2-2015. The sequence goes on from NW_019945039.1 coordinate 11,318, forward strand.
ATATCAGGATGTGTTGGTTTGTATGTTACAGGTTGTACTGCAGTATATCAGGATGTGTTGGTGTGTAGGTTACAGGTTGTACTGCAGTATATCAGTATATCAGGATGTGTTGGTGTGTATGTTACAGGTTGTACTGCAGTATATCAGGATGTGTTGGGTGTGTAGGTTACAGGTTGTACTGCAGTATATCAGTATTCAGGATGTGTTGGTGTGTAGGTACAGGTTGTACTGCAGTATATCAGGATGTGTAGGTGTGTAGGTTACAGGTTGTACTGCAGTATATCAGTTATCAGGATGTGTTGGTGTGTAGGTTACAGGTTGTACTGCAGTATATATAGTATATCAGGATGTGTTGGTGTGTATGTTACAGGTTGTACTGCAGTATATCAGGATGTGTTGGTGTGTAGGTTACAGTTTTGTACTGCAGTATATCAGTATATCAGGATGTGTAGGTGTGTAGGTTACAGGTTGTACTGCAGTATATCAGTATAATCAGTGTTGTTTGGTGTGTAGGTTACAGGTTGTACTGCAGTATATCAGTATATCAGGATGTGTTGGTGTGTAGGTTACAGGTTGTACTGCAGTATATCAGTATATCAGGATGTGTAGGTGTGTAGGTTACAGGTTGTACTGCAGTATATCAGGATGTGTTGGTGTGTATGTTGTAGGTTGTACTAATAATATCAGTATATCAGGATGTGTTGGTGTGTAGGTTACAGGTTGTACTGCAGTATATCATGTATATAAGTGATGTTTTGGTGTGTACGTTACAGGTGTACTGCAGTATATCAGGATGTGTTGGTGTGTGGGTTACAGGTTGTACTGCAGTATATCAGTATATCAGGATGGTTGGTGTGTAGGTTACAGGTTGTACTGCAGTATATCCAGGATGTGTAGGTGTGTATGTTACAGGTTGTACTGCAGTTATCAGTATATCAGGATGTTTGGTGTGTAGGTTACAGGTTGTACTGCAGTATATCAGGATGTGTTGGTGTGTAGGTTACAGGTTGTACTGCAGTATATCAGTATATCAGGATGTGTAGGTGTGTATGTTACAGGTTGTACTGCAGTATATCAGGATGTGTTGGTTTGTACGTTGCAGGTTGTCAGTGTGACATTGGAGGATCAGTGGGTCAGTCCTGCGGGGAGAGGAACGGGAGGTGTCGCTGCAGACCCAACGTGGAGGGACCCAAGTGTAACAGGTGAGGGAAAAATGGTGTAAAAACCTTCACTTTGCATCACGCAAACAAAATAAAAAGATTTCCCAATCACTTTTTTTCCCCAGATAGTTGTTTTAACTCAAACCCCTTGAGAAACAACACACAGTATCCATCTGAGGGCCTGCAGAATCTTATTTTAAAGACCGAAGTATTAAAACCATTAAAACCATTTAAAACCTTTGTCCTAGGCCTCGTCCGGACCACTACTTTCCAGACCTCCACCACCTGAAGTTTGAGATAGAGGAGGGTACCATGCTGGACGGGCGGCCGGTGCGTTTCGGCTATAACCCCGTGGAATTTGAACGGTTCAGCTGGAGAGGGTACGCTCAGATGTCCCCAATACAGGTTAGTCTTCTCTACCAGACACATGTACTCTATATTAACAGGTAGTGTATATATAGCCTAAATACACTCGGTGGCCAGTTTATTAGGTACACCACCCTGTTCACGAAAATGTTTCGCTCCTACAGACAGTGAGTCACGTGGCCGTGGCTTGCTATATGAAGCAGGCAGACAGGCATCCAGTTACCGTGTTTGATTGAACATTAGAATGGGTCAAACTAGTGACCTAAGCGMCTGAGTGAGGAATGATCGTCGGKACCAGGCATACCGGATCCAGTAACTCAGAAACAGCCGGCCTCCTGGGCACGAGATCACCAACAATGGACAATTAAAGGTGGAAAAACGTTRMCTGGTCCGACAACATATCTCGGTTCCTGTTGCGTCATGCTGATGGCTGAGTCAGAATTTGGCGTAGGCAGTATGAGTTCATGGCCCCATCCTGCCTGGTGTTAACGGTACAGGCTTGTGGTGGTGTAATGGTGCGGGGAATGTTTCCCTGGCCCACGTTAGGTCCCTTGATACCAATTGAGCACCGTTTGAACGTTTCCCGACAACTTGTAGAATCCCACACCCCGGAGAATTCAGGCTGTTCTGGGTGCAAAGACCCATTACTATATGTACATAATAAACTGTCCTCTGAGTGTACAGTATATCTCTATGGCTCTACACTCGACCCACACACTGGGCCAGTACTAAATATATGTGTATAGGATTCTGTCCTCCTTCTATTGCCTAAGGTCTCACTCTGGGCATGCAGCTAGTGTATGTTTACAATTTTTATTTTTTATTTTTTTATAGTTGTATTAACAACAGTAGTAACTGAATTCCTAAAGGAATTAATTATCTTAGTCCCTWCTATATAAATCCTTGGTATTATCTTGGTCCCTACTATATAAATCCTTGGTATTATCTTTGTCCCTACTATATAAATCCTTGGTATTATCTTAGTCCCTACTATATAAATCCTTGGTATTATCTTTGTCCCTACTATATAAATCCTTGGTATTATCTTAGTCCCTACTATATAAATCCTTGGTATTATCTTGTTCCCTACTATATAAATCCTTGGTATTATCTTAGTCCCTACTATATAAATCCTTGGTATTATCTTAGTCCTACTATATAAATCCTTGGTATTATCTTAGTCCCTACTATATAATCCTTGGTAGTATCTTAGTCCCTACTATATAAATCCTTGGTATTATCTTAGTCCACTATATAAATCCTTGGTATTCTTAGTCCCTACTATATAAATCCTTGGTATTATCTTAGTCCCTACTATATAAAATCCTTGGTATTATCTTGGTCCTACTATATAATCCTTGGTATTATCTTAGTCCCTACTATATAATCCTTGGTATTCTTAGTCCTCCTATATAAATCCTTGGTATTATCTTAGTCCTACTATATAAATCCTTGGTATTATCTTAGTCCCTACTATATAAATCCTTGGTAGTATCTTAGTCCCTACTATATAAATCCTTGGTATTATCTAAGTTCTACTATATAAATCCTTGGTATTATCTTGGTCCCTACTATATAAATCCTTGGTATTATCTTAGTCCTACTATATAATCCTTGGTATTATCTTAGTCCCTACTATATAAATCCTTGGTATTATCTTAGTCCCTACTATATAAATCCTTGGTATTATCTTAGTCCCACTATATAATCTTGGTATTATTAGTCCTACTATATACATCCTTGGTATTATCTTAGTCCCTACTATATACATCCTTGGTATTATCTTAGTCCCTACTATTACATCTTGGTATTATCTTAGTCCCTACTATATAAATCCTTGGTATTATCTTAGTCCCTACTATATAATCCTTGTTATTATCTTAGTCCCTACCAT
>NW_019945039.1:14762-27966 GCF_002910315.2 Salvelinus sp. IW2-2015
ACGGAGGAGAGTATTATTTATGTTCTATATATAATCCTTGGTATTATCTTAGTTACTATATAATCTTGGTATTATCTTAGTCCTACTATATCTCTCTTGGTTATTCTATCTTTAGTCTCCTACTATATAAATCCTTGGTATTACTTAGTCTCTCTTATATACATCCTTGGTATTATTTAGTCCCTACTATATAATCCTTGGAATTATCTTAGTCTACTAATAATATTCCTGGTATTAGGTCTACTATATTAAATCCTGGGTATTATCTTAGTCCTACTATATAAATCTTGTGTATTATCTTTGTCCTACATATATATCCTTGGTATTATCTTAGTCCTACTATATAAATCCTTGGTATTATCTTAGTCCTACTATATAATCCTTGGTATTATCTTGGTCCCTACTATATACACCTTGGTATTCTCTCTCGTTTAGTCCTATCTGTTTATTATAAATCTTGGTATTATCCTTGTGCCTACTATATTAATCCTTGGTATTATCTGTCCCTACTATATTAATCTTTGGTATTATCTTGGTCCTACTATATAAATCCTTGGTATTATAGTCCTACATATAAATCCTTGGTATTATCTTAGTCCCTACTATTAAATCTTGTATTATTCTTGTCCTTACTATCATAATCTCTTGGTATATCTGGTCCTACTATATAAAATCCTTGGTATTATCTAGTCCTACTTATATAAATCCTTGGTATTATTTGGTCCCTTATATTAATCCTTGGTATTATCTTAGTCCCTACTATATAAATCCTTGTATTATCTTAGTCCCTACTATATAAATCCTTGGTATTATCTTAGTCTATATATAATCCTTGGTTTATCTAGTCCCTACTATATAATCCTTGGTATTATCTTAGTCCCTACTATATACATCTTGGTATTATTTCTTAGTCCCTACTATATAAATCTTGGTATTATCTTGTCCCTACTATATAAATCCTTGGTTATTATCGTTCTTCGAATCTTGTCCTACTTATAAATCCTTGGTATTTATTTAGTCCTACTATATAAATCGTTTGGTATTGATCCTTGTTCTATCTGAGTCTATTGCTGTAATCCTTGGTATTATTTAGTCACTATATTAATTTGGTATTATCTTAGTCCTACTCTATAAACTTTGTATTATCTTTAGTCCTACTATATTACAATCCTTTGGTAGTATCGTTGAGTGTCCTGGCTATCTATAAACTCCCTTGGTATTTATGCTTAGTGGAGCGGCTTATTATATTCCGAAGTCTAAGATTAATCGAAATGTCTATGACAAGATGTCATTTTTATTGCTTGGCCGAGAAGTCAATATTCTACCCTGCATGTGCAACCATTCGCTCTATGTGAAGAAGGTTCAATAGGGATTTTATGGCGTGTTATCTATAGTATCAGCTTGCTTATGCTTGATGTTGATGCTGGAAGCTAGTGTGTGTGTTGTATTGAGGGTTCTGCTTAGTGTGTGTTTTATGGGGTCTACTGCTGAGTGTGTGGTTTTAGTGAGTGGGTGGCGTGGTGGGTGATGGTGATGGTAGGAAGTGCGGGGGTGGTAGTCGAGTGGCGCGGTGGATGATGGTGGCGGAGTGGGTGGCGGGGTGGGCATGGCTCGGCTATAGTGGCATAGAGATGGATAGCGGGCACACTTGGTCCTGTTTTAAAATGGGCAACACCATTGAGGGATTTCACCATTTTTAAAGTAGCCTACTGGGTGGGACTTCCAATGGATTAAGGAAGTATCACAGAATTACATCCAGGTCAGCAGAAGGAATTACGCCCCCTACACATCCATCCTAACTTTGCAGTCTGTTGCGTTGCGCCAGATGTCATTCATTTCAATGGGGACCATTCGCAACGGAGTGGCGTTTGCAGGAATTTTTCAAACTCTGAATCATCTTCAGTCCAACCAGAATCCGTCAAAAGAACAGGAAGTTACCAAACCATAGTCCGGCCAGTGTGTCAAAAGAACAGGAAGTTACCAAACCATAGTCCGGCCAGTGTGTCAAAAGAACAGGAAGTTACCAAACCACAGTCTGGCCAGTGTGTCAATAGAACAGGAAGTTAGCTAACCACAGTCCGGCCAGAGTGTCAATATAACAGGAAGTTACCAAACCACAGTCCAGCCAGAGTGTCAATATAACAGGAAGTTACCTAACCACAGTCCAGCCAGAGTGTCAATATAACAGGAAGTTACCAAACCATAGTCTGGCCAGTGTGTCAATAGAACAGGAAGTTACCTAACCACAGTCCGGCCAGTGTCAATATAACAGGAAGTTACCTAACCACAGTCCAGCCAGAGTGTCAATATAACAGGAAGTTACCTAACCACAGTCTGGCCAGAGTCCGTCAATAGAACAGGAAGTTACCTAACCACCGAATGAGGTACTATAAATTAGTACTATTTTAATAGCAATGTTGAATATTATAACATTGGAGGTCAATATTTGCCTCCCGTTTTAATTCGGAAAAGTTTGTGATGGTAATGATGTTTGTTTATGATGATAATTATTAGGTGCTGCTTCAGTATCTTCCACCTAGCCTAGCTTTTAGCTAGCTTTCTAACATTAGCTGCTCTGCATAAGCTAGCTTGACTTGCTATAAAGTTAGAGAAACAAGTTGACGAAAATGTAACTAAACAAAACATGTTTTATTATCACCTGAAACAATATGTTTATTTAGTCTTGAATGAAACTGTAATATTTTGCAATCTCCCAAAAATAAATGTCATCTCTGACGAGAGGCAGTTCCCCTCCTTCTTATAAACACTACACATATCCAACCAGTAGCGGGGCAAGACTGCGTGAAAAGGACGTAGGTCAAAATTATTCCGTCCATTTGTGTACACAGCATTAGCCAATAAATTACATTTCTGATAAAACATTCTAGTAGTGCAGATGGCAGTAGAAAAAAACCAAAGAAGAAATGGTCTACTTTAAAATGGAGAGCCCTCAATAGCGCTGCCCATGCTGTCACATAAGCGGTCAATGGCAAAGATAGGATGTTCACCCTCTTCCCATCTCTATGGTGCTGGACTGGTTGGCTTTGGCTGCAGTGGTGGTGGTGTTATTGGTATTAAGGAGTGGCCTTCCCTCCCTGCTTTTTCCCTTTTCTATCCCTCTCTCCTGTACCACCTTCCTTCCTCATCTCCCCTCCCACCCTCATCTCCCTTCCCTAACCTTCTCCTCTCCCCTCCCTCCTCTCCACTCCTCTCCATCCCCTCTCCTCCTCCCTGCCCCCCCCCCACCCTCATCTCCCTTCACTCTCTCCTCCTCCATCCTCCCTCCTCTCCTCTCCTCTCCCTCTTCCTTCTCTCCCCTCCTCTCCATCCTCTCCTCTTCCTCTCTCCTCCTCCATCCTCCTCCCTCCTTCCTCCTCTTTCTTCCCTCTTCTCCCCTCCTCTCCACCCCCCTCCTTCCCTCCTCTCCCCTCCTTCTCCATCCCTTCTCCTCCTCCCTCTCCCCTCCTCTCCATCCCCCCTCATTCCTCCCTCTCTCTCCTCCTCTCCATCCCCCCTCCTTCCTCCCTCCTCCCCCCCTCCTCTCATCCCCCTCCTCCCTCCCTCCCTCCCCCCTCCTTCCTCCCTCTCCTCTCCCTCCCTCCTCTCCATCCCTTCTCTCCTCCCTCTCCCTCCTCTCCATCCCCCCTCCTTCCTCCCTCCCCCCCTCCTTCCTCCCTCTCCTCTCCCCTCCTTCCCATCCTCCCTCTCCTTCTCTCCTCCTCTCATCCCCCCTCTCCTCTCCATCCCCCCTCCTTCCTCCCTTCCCTCCTACCTCTCCATTTCCCTCCATGTCCTCCCGCCAGTCTAAGGTGGTGGTTCAAGTCTCGGTTAGCTCTCCGGACCTGTTTCAAATAGTGTTGCGCTACGTGAACCGTGGTGGCCTGGACATGATGGGCAGGGTGTCCATCCTGGAAGATGGGAACAACTCCACGTGTGGCAACTGTAAGTGTCGGACTCCTAGGCTTCAGCCCAAAATAGTACCCTATTCCCTATTTAGTGCACTATATAGGAAATAGGTCATTTGTGATGCAGCCCTAACCCTTCTTCTCCCAGTCCCTCCTTTCTTCTCCTCTCCTCCCTGCTCTCCTTTCACTTCTTCCCTCGTTCTCTTCTCCCCATGGATAGAGAGGCTGGGTGTGAGTGTGGCCTCTAGCAGAGGCGGCTGGTGATTAGCTAGTAGTGGCATGCAGAGGTGGGGTCTAGAACTGGCTGTGTCTGCACTTCCTGTCATTGGTCAATGGTTTCTTAGGCACTGGAAACCCTGACCCCTCAACCTCCCAAACCCCCTGAGTCCTCTAACCTCTCATCCTACCACATGTTCTTTAACGAAGACCTTATTATTTTCTGTACCTCTTCCCCCTCCTCTACCCTCCTCTTCATCCTCCTCTACCCTCTCCTCTTCATCCTCCTCTACCCTCCTCTTCCCCCTCCTCTACCCTCCTCTTCCTCCTCCTCTTCTACCCCTCCCCTCCTCTTCCCCCTCCTCTACCCTCTCCTCTTCATCCTCCTCTTCTACCCCTCTCCTCCTCTTCCTCCTCTACCCTCCTCTTTCTCCACCGCCTTCATTTCCACCTCTTCTACTTCTTCCACCTCCTCTTCCTCCTCCTCCCCCTCTTCGTCCCTCAGAACACGGTCAAACTGTCGGTGCACGTGAGTGAGGTGGATGTCTACCTCACGAGGTTCATCCTCAGATATGTAAACGCTGAGGCTGCCGTCTCCAACGGCAAAATAACAGCCTATCAGAAGAGCCGGAAAGGTACGTCTCACAGACCAGCTGATCAGAAATGACCAGACCTGACTACAGTATCTAATTGTTTGTAGAGATGAATTAAAGGAAAATGATTGCATTCTTTCTGTTTGCTTTATGAAACTACTTATGCAGTTGTAGTTGTATACAGTCGCAAATGTATATTATCCTCTCTTGACAAGTAAAGTTGACAGATTTTCCTTTTCACAACACCTTGTATTCACTATTGAACCACTCCACATTATACTGTTATTTGATTGGAATTTAATTAAATTAATTTCCTCGGCATCTATACATCACGTCCTGTCTCAGTCTCTACTCTCTGCTCTCTTCTCTTCGATCTCTTTTCATCATCCTCAGAATCTTCTCTCTTAAACTTCTTCTCTCTTCTCCCCATCGCCTTGTCTCTCTCTCTTCCTTCCGTCCCCTCTCCCTCTCCTCCCGATTATCTCAAAGGGGGTCTCTCGTCTTCTCTCGCTCGGGGTTCTCAGAATCTCATCATCAAGAGGTAACTCTCAGTCTTCCATCTGCTTCTCTCTCAAGTTCTCTCTCTGCGTCGTCGATGCTGCGCATTTCTCTCTCTTCTCGTCTCTCTCTCTCCTCCCCTTCTTCTCTCTCCTGCTTCTCCCTCTTCCTCCCCTTCTTCTGCTCCTCCTCTCTCCTCTCGCCTCTCTCTCTCCTCTCCCTCTCTCTCTCTCTCGCTCCCCCAGGGCTCAGAAGCAGTCCAAACAGATTGTGTTTGGCCCCAGCTGCAAAGGAACCTAACCTTTGTGCAATGGTGCCCAGAATAACTTTGTAGAACCATTCGTTCTTTAACCCTGGCATGGACGCGTTGATCATCGAAGTGAGGGCATTACTTGCTGGTGAGAAGCCTATCTTTAGCCTATATATTGAATACAGTTACTATTGTTGTTGGGGTTACTATGTGGTTGTTTGTTGTGTAACATCCATGTCTCGCTCCTATGTGGACAATGTGTTGTTGTGTAAGCATCCATCATCCTCTAATTGGACAATGTGTTGTTGTTGTGTAGACATCCATCGTCCTCCTATTGGACATGTGTTTGTTGTTGTGTAACATCCATGCGTCCTCCCTATTGGGACAAGTGTGTTGTTGTTGTGTAACATCATCGTCCTCCTATTGGACATGTGGTGTTGTGTGTTGGTAACATCCCATCGTCCTTCCTATTGGACAATGTGGTTGTTTTGTTGTGGTAGCATCCATCGTCTCCCTCTTGACCATGTGTTGTTTGGTGTAACATCATCGTCTCCCTATTGGACAATGTGTTGGTGTGTAATCCATCGTCCTCCCTATTGGACAAATGTGGTTGTTGTTGTGTAAAAGCATCGTCGCTCCCTATTGGACAATGGTGTTTGTTGTTGGTTGTAACATCCATCGTGCCTCGCTATTGGAGCTGTCTTGTTTGTTGTGTAACATCCATCGTCCCTCCTATTGGGACAATGTGTTTGCTGGTGTAACATCCATGTCCTCCTATTGGACAATGTGTTTGTTGTTGTGTAACATCCATCGTCCTCCCTATTGGACACGTGTTGTTGTTGTGTAACATCGCAATCGTCGCTCCCTATTGACAATGTGTTGTTTGTTGTGTCATCCATCGTCCTCCCTATTTGACAAAAATGTGTTTGTTGTTGTGTAACATCCATCGTCCTCCTATTGGACAATGTGTGTTGTTGTGTAACATTCCATTGGTCTTCGCTATTGGACAATGTGTTGTTGGTTGGTGTAACATCCATGCGTCTCGCCTATTTTGGACAGCGGTGTTGGTTGTTGTGTACCATCCATCGTCCTCGCCTATTGGAAATGTGTTGTTTGTTGTGTAACATCCATCGTCCTCACTCATTGGACAATGTGTTGTTGTTGTGGTAGACATCCATCGTCCTCCTATTGGACAGGCGTGTTGGTTGTTGTGTAACATCCATCGTCCCTCGCTATTGGACCACCGGTGTTGGGGGTTTTGTTGTGTAACTCCATCGTGCCTCGCTATTGGAGCAACGTGTGTGTTGTTGTGTATACATCCATCGTGCCTCCTATTGGGACAACGTGTTGTTGTTGTGTAACATCCATCGTCCTCGCCTATTGGACAATGTGTTCGCTCTCTTCGTTGTGTACATCGCATTCGTCCTCCTATTGACAACGTGTTGGGTTGTTGTGTAACTCTCGTGCCTCCCCTATTGGAGCAACGTGTGTGTTGGTTGTGTACTCCATCGTCCTCGCTACTTGGCATGTGTTTGTTGTTGTGTAACATCCATGCAGTCGCTCCTATTGGACAATGGTGTTTGTTGTGTGTAACAATCCATCGTCCTCCCTATTGGACACCGGTGTTTGTTTGTTGTGTAACATCATCGTGCCTCCGCGCTATTGGAGCAACCGTGTTTTGTTGTTGTGTAACATCCATCGTCCTCCCTATTGGACAAGTGTTTGTTAGTGTAACATCCATCGTCTCCCTATTGGAGCAATTGTGTTGGTTGTTGCTGTAACAATCGCATATCCGTCCCTATTGGAGCAATGTGTTGTTGTTGTGTAACATCCATCGTCCTTCGCCTATTGGACAATGTGGTTGTTGTGTGAACATCCATCTCCTCCCTATTGGACAAATGTGTTGTGTTGGAACATCCATCGTCCTCCCTATTGGACGAGTGCTTGTTGTTGTCGTAACACATCGGCTTCTATTGAGCAGTGTTGTGTGTGCCTCACGTCCTCGCTATTTGGGACAATGTGTTGTTCAGTGGTACATCCATCGTGCCTCCTCTATGGACAATGTGTGGTTGTTGTGTAACAATTCCATGCGTCCTCCTATTGCGACAATGTGTTGTGTTTGTGTAACATCCTCGTCCTCTGCCTATTGACAATGTTGTTGTTGTTGTGTAACAATCTCATCGTCCTCCGCTATTGGACAATGTGTTGTGGAATCCATCTCTATGCTGTTTTGTAACATTCCCAGCGTCCTCCCTATTGGACAAATGTGTGGGTTGTTGTGTAACATCATCGTCCTCGCTGCTATTGGACAAATGTGGTTTGTTGTTGTGTAAACATCCATCGTCCGTCCTATTGGAGCCGTGGTTGTTGTTGTGTAACATCCATCGTCCTCTATTGGCACAATGTGGTGTTTGTTTGAATGATCCATCGTTCCTCCGCTATTGGACAAGTGTTGTTGGTTGCCGCGTTAACATCCATTCGTCCTCCCTATTGGACAAATGTGTTTTGTTGTGTTAACAATCCATCGTGCCTCCTATTGGACAATGTGTTGTTGTTGTGTAACATCCATCGTCCTCGCCTAGTGGACCAATGTGTTGGTTGTGTGTTGTAACATCCATCCGCCTGCCCTATGTGAAAGCATGTTTGGTTGTGTGTAACATCCATCGTCCTCCGCTTATTGGACAATGTGTTGTTGTGTAACATCCATCGTCCTCCCCTATTGGGACTGTTGTTTGAACTGCTCCCATGGATGTGTTTGTTGGTGTAACATCCATCGTCTGTCCCTATTGGACAATTCGTGTGTGTCATGTTCTGACGTGTTTGGGTGAACATCCATCGTCCTCCCTGAATTGGACAATGTGTTTGTTGCTTAAGTAACATCCATCGTCCTCGCTAATTGGACAAGTGTTGTTGTGGTGTAAACATGCCATCGTCCTCCCTATTGACGAATTGTTGTGTTGTTAAATCATCGTCCTCCCTATACTGTGTGTTGTTTACATATTGTCCATGAAAAACTGTGTTGTTGTGTAACATCCATCGGTCCTTCCTATTTGGACAATGTGTTGTTGTTGTGTAACATCCATCGTCCCTCCGGACATGTTGTTACCTTCCCGTCTCTGGACCAATGTTGTGTTTGTTGTGTACACAATCCACTCGTGCCCTCCCTAGTTGGGACAATGTGTTGTTGTTGTGTAACATCCATCGTCCTCCCTATTGACAATTTGGTGTTTGTTGTGTAACATCCATCGTCCTCCTAGCATGGTTCTTAAATCATCGTCCTGGACAATGTGGTGTTGTTGATCCTTGTCCATTGACAATTTATGGGAGTGTAACGGACTCCGTCACTCGTTGCTTCTGGCTGATTGGGATGTTTAAGACACTGTGCTGCCAGGCGTATACATGCTGTTGGAGTTGTTTAAAGGATCTGGTGTCCTGCCCAGTGCCAACAATGCTATATGGGTGTTTAAAACAAACTGCGTGTCTCCCATGGTATAGATTGATGTGAGTTACACTGGTTTGCATGCTAACGAATGTGCATTTGCTGGGAGTGTGTTTTTCAAAGGACTACTGGTGCTCCATGCTGCCAGTGCCTAATTACAATGACTTGTGATTATTGGAGTGTGTTTAAAGGACTACTGGTGCTCCTGCCCAGTGCCTAATACAATGACTTGTGATTTATTGGGAGTGTGTTTTTAAGACTAGCCTGGTTGCTCGCTGCCAGGTGGGCCTAATACAGATTGACTTGTGATTGAGTGGGAGTGTGGTTTTTAAAGACTACCCTGGTGCTCCTGCCCAGTGCCTACTATGAAGCTCCCGGATTCCTCCAGAATCAAGTGACTGAGCCGATGCTCCTAAGCCGTGCACCGGACAACCAGCGCAGCAAGTAAGTCTCTTCAACCTCCTCGCTCTTCGCACTCTTCTTCCTTCTCCTCGCTCTACCCTCCTCCTCTACCACTTCTTCTTCCTCTTCCTCCCTGTTCCTCCTCTACCCTCTCAGGCCCTCCCCCTTTTTCACCCCTCCTCCTCTCCCTCCCGTCCTCCTCTTCGCTCTCGTCCTCTCCACTCTCTTCCTCTCCCTCCTCTTCCGCGCTCCTCCTCTCACTTGCTCATGCCTCCTTACCCTCCTCCTCTTCGCACCTCTTCTCTTCCTCCTCTATACCCTCGCTCCTTTCCACCTCTTCTTCCTCTCCTCCGTCTACCCTCTCCCCGTCCACGGCTCCTCTTCCTCTTCCTCCTTTACCCTCCTCCCTCTGTCCACGCTCCTCTTCCTCTTCCTCCTCTTACCCTCCTCCTCTTCCGCTCTTTTCTTTCACCTCCTCCTCCTCTTCTACTTCTTCCACCTCCCTTCCTCTCATTTCTCCTCTCCTCTGTCCACCTCCTCCTCTTCATCTTCTTCGCTCCTCTTCAATTCACGCACCCGCCCCACCCCCCCGCTTTGTCATCTTTTGTGTGTTGGCATTGGATGTTAATTCACCAAACCCCTTGAACGTCATATTTTTCGGTACAATCTGTTTTCTAAAGGTCAGTATCTCTGTTAATATATAGTTTACAGCACTAGACTAGACTTGAACTTGTCTCTCTGTGTCTCTCCCGTGATAGCTGTTTGCTCTACAAGTATCTGTCTCTGGACGGGTTCCCATCCTCTCTGGTAACGATGCAGCTGCAGGTTCGACAACCACCTGCCCAGACCCTGCCACCAGGAGAGGATCACCCCTCGCCAACCTGACATGGCCGTCTGCAGTGGCAGCAATGTGAGTAGAGAAGGAGAGTGGTGGTGGTGTGTGTGGTGTGTGTGTGTGTTGTGTGTGTGTGTGTGGTGTGTGTGTGTGTGTGTGTGTGTGTGTGTGTGTGTGTGTGTGTTGGTGGTGGTGTGTGTGTGTGTGTGTGGTGTGTGTGTGGTGTGTGTGATGGTGTGTGTGTTGGTGTGTGTGATGGTAAGATGAGTAACTTTATAACTTGAAATGTAATGACTTAAACACTGGACTGTAATAGGGTCTCTCCTCTACCAGCTACATGTCCAGAAGCATAGCTGGGTTAACACTGACTGTAATAGAGTCTCTCTCTCTACAAGCTACATGTCCAGAAGCATAGCCGGTTAACACTGACTGGAATAGAGTCTCTCCTCTACCAGCTACATGTCCAGAAGCATAGCCGGGTTAACACTGACTGGAATAGAGTCTCTCCTCTACCAGCTACATGTCCAGAAGCATAGCTGGGTTACACTGACTGGAATAGAGTCTCTCCTCTACCAGCTACATGTCCAGAAGCATAGCCGGGTTAACACTGACTGTAATAGGGTCTCTCCTCTACCAGCTACATGTCCAGAAGCATAGCCGGGTTAACACTGACTGTAAAGGGTCTCCTCTACAAGCTACATGTCCAGAAGCATAGCTGGGTTAACACTGACTGTAATAGAGTCTCTCCTCTACCAGCTACATGTCCAGATGCGTAGCGGGTGCCGCGTCCTGGGGACTATGTTCTGGTGGTAGAATACGCCAGTGAGGAGGAGCACCACAGACCATTCTCTGTGTCCGTCAACACACCTGGCGGAAGGATACACCAGCACCACGTCACACTGCTGCACTGCAAATAGGTGTGTGTGTGTGTGTGCGTGTGTGTGTGTGTGTGTGTGTGTGTGTGTGGTGTGTGTGTGTGTGTGTGTGTGTGTGTGTGTGTGTGTGTGTGTGTGTGTGTGTGTGTGTGTGTGTGTGGTGTGTGTGTGTGTGTGTGTGTGTGTGTTTTGTTTACAGCTGTTGCTGTCAACAAAGGAAGCAGGCTTCCATTGGTGTTTCATGAATGGATGTTATCTCTCTCTCAATGTGTAGCTTGACCAATCATTCATCTCTCTCATTCTTTCATCTGTGTGTAGTTTCCTGTGTCGGGTGGTAACCATCGATGAGATGAATCGCGTGGCTGTCTTTACTCTCCCTACTGATGCTGAGGTCCAACTGATCGCTGACAGAGCAGCTTCTTCCTGGTAATACTGTGTGTATATACATGTTAGTTATTTAGCAGACATCTTTTATCCAGACTGATTTACAGGAGCAATTAAGGTTAAGTGCCTTGCTCAAGAGCACATTGACAGGTTTTTCAACTAGTCAGCTTCTGGGATTCGAACCAACGACCTTTTCGGTTACTGGCTCAACACTCTTAACCGCTAGGCTTCTGCCGCTTTATCAACATGATGGGTTAAACACAGACAGCAGATGGTCAGCAATGCTTGGAGCAGCAGATGGTCAGCAATGCTTGGAGAAGCAGATGGTCAGCAATGCTTAGAGCAGCAGATGGTCAGCAATGCTTAGAGCAGCAGATGGTCAGCAATGCTTAGAGCAGCAGATGGTCAGCAATGCTTGGAGCAGCAGATGGTCAGCAATGCTTGAAGCAGCAGATGGTCAGCAATGCTTGGTTTTTAAATCATCTCTCTTTTCTCCTGAAGTATGCCTACATTCACTTACCTTCATGGATTTGAAAATATATTATTGATGTGGAAACTCCCTTTAGCCTATGCCTACACCAAAGCAATGCTTTTAAACTAGTGGGGAGAAGTGAACAGGTGCACACTTCAGGAGGAAGGAGAGATTATTGGGACGCAGCCATTGTTTGACCTTCAAATCATGTTTCAAAGGGTGATCTTTATTGGTAGAGGCACAAGACAAGGCTGTCACCTCTCTCCCTTTGTATTTGCGTCGGTTGAAGGTTCTCTGCAGAYGTTTTTATCTCAATATCGAATCGTTTCTTGGTAGCAATTAATTGTTTTCAATTAAAATGGTAAAAAAAATATATATTTTTAAAATTGCTTCTTAGCAAAGGGAAATTTCTCAAGCAAGAATCTTACTAGGACTGTCTCGGAGTGGTCTGGGTGGGGAGAGGAAAACTGAAAATTTGCTGTTATTGACAAAGAGGTTTGGAACTTTCTTTCTTATTGGTCCATTAACTAATTTAGCACATGGTGATGTCACCATGGAAGGCCAAAACTCCAACCCACCAAAACAGGCTCTTATACTAAAAGGGCATTTTCGCAGTATTATTCCAACCTCATAGTGTGGAAATATGTATAAAACACAGGAAAATCACATTTTTGAGTGCACTGGGCCTTTAAAGGAACCTTTGTTGATCTTTCCTCCAGCACAAAGTGTACCTGCTTCCCGGATGTTTAGGATCCATACGGAGATATAATACAAGGTGAATACATTTGTGATCTTGTGTTTTCCAGCACAAAGTGTACCTGGTTCCCCGGGAGAAGTTCACTATGGAATACCTGGTGCCTAAGGTCCACTGTATCTCACCTGACAGGTAACCAGACACCTAGGTGATAGAAAGGTGCCTGGTCTGGTTACCTGTCAGGTGAGATACAGTGGATCTACAGTAAGTCTAGGTGATAGTAAAGGTGTGTGGTCTGGTTACCTGTCAGGTGAGATACAGTGATCCTACAGTAATTCTAGGTATAGTGACGGTGCCTGGTCTTGGTTACCTGTCGGGTGAGATACAGTGGATCTACAGTAAGTCTAGGTGATGTAAAGGTGCTGGTCTGGTACCTGTCAGGTGAGATACAGTGGAATCTACAGTAAGTCTAGGTGATAGTAAAGGTGCCTGGTCTGGTTACCTGTCAGGTGAGATACAGGTGTACCTACACAGTATACCTACAGTAATCTAGGTGATAGTAAAGGTGTCTGGTCTGGTTACCTGTCAGGTGAGATACAGGTGTACCTACAGTATCCTACAGTAAGTCTAGGTGATAGTAA
>NW_019945039.1:33269-35282 GCF_002910315.2 Salvelinus sp. IW2-2015
ACCGCAGAATCCTTGACCTTCCTTCAACACCCAAGCGAATCAGACGGGCGTCTGGAACCTCGAACCGCAAGTACAGACGAACAATGGGCATGGCGAGGGACAATAGAGGAGAGTGCGTAGAAGAAGAAGTGAAAGCGAGAGGGAGGGAGGAGAGCGCGATAGGATCCCAGGAGCGCCTGTTCTGGCCTGTCCCCTGATACATCCCCGCTACGAGCCGCCCGCAGAGCCCGTCCTCCCGAGCGCGCTAGTAGGATAACTGGCGGACCAACTTCCCGCTGGATAACAGCCAGGGTACCCATGCTCAATATGATGTTTATCTTTCGTCATATTTACTCGGGAGCGAGCGAGGCGAGTTACCTTCGAGACATTTACGTGTAGGGCAGGAGGAACACTCTTTTCTCAAGAGGGAGGCTGAAACTTTGGTGATTGCATTTATTATCAAGAGAAGAGCGAGACAACTCATTTCTGGAATAGCTCCTCACTTTACTAAGAATCTACCGCCTCCATGAAGTCATTCCCCACTGAGTGGAGTGGACGAAAGAAGAAAAGGGAACAAATATATGCTAATGAAGTCCACATACTACTCGTTTTTTTAGCTTGTCATCGAACCCGACTCTTCATCAGTACCCAGAATAATGCAACGTGTCAGGGATCCATGGAAAATATTTCTTCTGTTCCTTCCGGGATGAGCTCTCAGAATTGCAGACGAAGTGATGTGATACTTTATCGGTCCAGGAGCCTGTCCTGGCCTCCCCTGATGTCCCCCCCCTAGAGCCGGCAGGAGCCCGTCCTCCCACCGCTGTGGATAACGTGGACCACTTCCGCCTGGATAACAGCCAGGTACCTCTTCAAATGTATTTTATTTTGTCGTCATTTTACTCCGGTACCTGGTCGAGGACATTTTACTTGGGAACCTCTTTCTCAAGAGAGAGCTGACTTTAGGTGTTCATTTATTATCAAAAAGCAACAACTCATTTCTTATATCTCCTCACTTTCTAGATCTCCCCTCATAGTCATTCCCCACTGATCGATAACATATTCTGAAAGTCACATACTACTCGTTTTTTTTTACTTCTCACCGTCGTTTTCTGCCAAATAATGACTTCAGGGATCCATGTAAATATCTTCTGTCTCTTCCTGTACTCCAGAATGCAGCAGTGTACTCTGCCCGTGTCCACACTCTGGGTCGCTACGTGTTCATCCTCCACTACCACCAGCCCCTCCACCCCACCTACCCTGTCCAGGTCTTCATCAACGGGGGACGCATCTGGCAGGGTGAGCCCCCTCACCCACACCACCTACAGTACATCAGTGGTCACCAATCTGTCGATCGTGATCTACTGGTCAATCTTCAAGACATTCCTAGTCAAACATTTATGTATAAAAGCCAAAGATAAAGCCGTGTGTCATTTTAGGTCCTACAAATGCTCAATAGCAGAATACTTTTAGGACTTTCATGAATGAGTCAAATGAGCAAAACACAGGAACCAAGTAAGGAGACTGAAAAATCAGTTGAATCTTTTGACAGTTGAATCTTTTGACAGTTGAATCTTTTGACAGTTGAATCTTTTGACAGTTGAATCTTTTGACAGTTGAATCTTTTGACAGTTGT
This sequence comes from Salvelinus sp. IW2-2015, assembly GCF_002910315.2. Taxonomy (NCBI): domain Eukaryota; kingdom Metazoa; phylum Chordata; class Actinopteri; order Salmoniformes; family Salmonidae; genus Salvelinus; species Salvelinus sp. IW2-2015. The sequence continues at coordinate 34,882 of NW_019945039.1, forward strand.
AATCTCTTTGTGATGTGAATGATCATTGTTCCTCTTCCAGGCCATGCCAACGCCTCCTTCTGTCCCCATGGTTATGGTTGCCGTAGCGTTCTGRTCTCSGAGAACCAGATCATTCTGGACGTGACAGACAACGAGATCTTTCTGACTGTCCAGGTCCCTGATGGCAAAACACTCTGGCTGGTGAGTCCATCCAGCAAGGCTGGGCCAATGTCTACACTGTACTGAAAGATACKCCYGAGTGGCGCAGCGGTCTAAGGCACTGCATTTCAGTGCAAGAGGCGTCACTGCAGTCCCTGGTTCGAATCCAGGCTGCATCACATCCGGCTGTGATTGGGAGTCCCATAGGACGGCGCACAATTACTAAAATACATAGATCCACAGATCCTGTGATTCTAGCTCAA
>NW_019945039.1:40707-65100 GCF_002910315.2 Salvelinus sp. IW2-2015
CCGAGAGGATTTGTATAGATTCTATAGGTTGTAAAATTCTATTTAGGTTGGTATATATTCTATAGGTTCTATAGAATTCTATAGGTTGATTATAGATTTCTATAGGTGATATATATTTATAGGATTCTATAGGTTGTATATGATTCTATAGGCCGTAGATTTATAGGTTTATGATTCTATAGGTTGTATAGATTCTATGGTTGTATAGATTCTCTATAGGTTATATAGATTCTCATAGGTTGTATAGATTGTTTTGTGTGAAGAAACAGTGAGGTTTGGTGTGGCAGACACAAGGTGAGGTTTTGGTGTGAGAACACAACGTTGAGGTTTGGTGTGTAGAAACAATGTGAGGTTTCGGTGTGAGAAACAAGGTGAGGTTTTTGGTGTGAGAAACAAGGTGAGGTTTGGGTGTGAGAACGGAACATGAGGTTTGGTGTGAGACAAACAGCATGAAGGTTTTGGTGTGTGGTGAAAAACGTGAGGTTTTGGTGTGGAGAAACAACGTGAGGTTTTGGTGTGAGAAAACACGTGAAGGTTTGGTGTGAGAAACAAGTGAGGTTTGTTGTGAGAACAAGTGAGGTTTGTTGTGAGAAACACAGTGAGGTTTGTTGTGAGAAACAGCATGAGGTTTGGTTGTGAGAAACAACGTGAGGTTTGGTGCTGAGAAACAAGTGAGGGTTTGGTGTCGAGAAACAGCATGAGTTTGGTGTGAGAAACAACGTGCAGGTTTGTTGTGAGAACACAGGATGAGGTTTTGGTGTGAGAAACAGGATGAGGGTTTGGTGGTGAGAACAGCATGAGGTTTGGTGTGAGAACAGCATGAGGTTTTGGTGTGAGAAACAATGTGAGGTTTGGTGGGTGAGAAACAACGTGAGGTTTGGTGTGAGAAACACTGAGGTTTGGTGTGAGAAACAGCATGAAGGTTTGGTGTGAAAACAGCATGAGGTTGGTGTGAGAAACAGCATGAGGTTTGGTTTTGTGAGAAACACATGAGGTTTGGTGTGGAGAAACAATGAGGTTTGGTGTGAGAAACATCAGGGTGGGGTGTGAAACAATGAGGTTTGGGTGTGAGAGAAACAAGCTGAGGTTGTGTGAGAACAATGAGGTTTGGTGTGAGAAACAACATGAGGTTTTGGTGTGAGAAACAGTGTGAGGTTTGGTGTGAGAGAACAATCATGAGGTTTTGGGTGAGAGACACATGATTGGTGAGACAGTGTGACAGGTTTGGTGTGAGAAATAACATGAGGTTTTGGTGTGAGAGTAGAATCTATATAATATATATAACCTATGGAATCTATACAACCTATAGAATCTATACAACCTATAGAATCTATACAACCTATAGAATCTATATAATATATATACAACCTATATAATCTATACAACCTATAGAATCTATAGAACCTATGACATCTATAGAACCTATAGAATCTACAGACCCTATAGAATCTATATAATATATAGAATCTATATCACCTATAGAATCTATATAATATATAGAATCTATATCACCTATAGAATCTACAGAACCTATAGAATCTATATAATATATATAACCTATAGAATCTATACAACCTATAGAATCTATACAACCTATGACATCTATACAACCTATAGAATCTACAGACCCTATAGAATCTATATAACCTATAGAATCTATACAACCTATAGAATCTATACAACCTATAGAATCTATATAATATATATATCACCTATAGAATCTATATAACCTATAGAATCTATACAACCTATAGAATCTATATAATATATATAACCTATAGCATCTATACAACCTATAGAATCTATATAATATATATAGAACCTATAGAACCTATATAATATATTTAGAACCTATAGAATCTATAGAACCTATAGAATCTATATCACCTATAGAATCTATATCACCTATATAATCTATATAACCTATAGAATCTATACAACCTATAGAATCTATATAATATATATAGAACCTATAGAACCTATATAATATATATAGAACCTATAGAATCTATAGAACCTATAGAATCTATATAATATATATAGAACCTATAGAATCTACAGAATCTATATAATCTATATAACCTATAGAACCTAACATCATTGTGTGTGTCAGGACTATGTTCTGGTGGTGCCAGAGAGCAGCTACAGTTCCAGTTACCTGTCTGAACAGCCTCTGGACAAATCATATGACTTCATCAGCAACTGTGGACAGAACAGCTTCTACATCAAGTGAGTTTACTGTACAGCGTGTCTGTGTCTATATTGATGTTGTTAAAAGCTAAAACACGTTACAGTAGTTGTTGCTAAACAGCTGAACAGATACTTGCTCAAATTTAATTTCAGTACCCAGAACCAAATCTCACCGGGTCAGTAGCTGGACAGCTAATCGTCTGTCACTAGACTCACTACAGACTCACTAGAGACTCAACTAAGACTCAACTAGAGGACTCACTGAAGACTCACTAGCAGACTCACTAGCAGACTCACTAGAGACTCACTGTCACTAGCAGACTCACTGCAGACTCACTCAGGACCTCACTAAGATCACTAGACTCACTAGAGACTCACTGTGTGGAATAACCTCCCTCCTCTCCTCTTCTTTGTCCACCCCCCCCCCCCCCCCCCCCCCACTCTCTCTCTCCAGTCCTGCCACAGCCTCTCCATTCTGTCGTAGTTCAGCCATCTCTCTCTCTGCGTTCTTCAACAACGTGCCATGCACTGGGTGCCAGAGGTGGGCGCGACACGATACCTGCGAAACCCCTCCGGCGGCAGTGCCAGTGCCAACCTAACGTGCATCCGCGGGATACCTCACAGTGGCCACGGCTACTGGGTTCCCCAACAGTAGAGGTCTGAGTCACTACACAGGGCCTGCTCCAATGTGGGATGGAGGACGAGGAGGATGGAGGATAGAGGGAGGAGGAGAGGAGAAGAGGAGGATGAGGGAGGAGGGATGGAGGAAGAGGGAGGAGGATGAGATCGAGGGAGGAGGGATGGAGAAGAGGAGGTGGATAGGGGGTAGGGATGGGAGACGAAATGCAGGAGGATGAGGAGGAGGAGTTGTTGAGGGATGGAGGAGGAGTAGAGTGTTGAGGGAGAGGAGAGCTGAGGAGGAGAGGAGCTGGGGATGATAGGAGGGGATGGGAGAGGGAGATGGGATAAGCAGGAGGGAGAAAATCTGAATGTGTTTATTGCACTGTATTGTCCTTGTGTATTCATTCACTTCTACACCACACTAACTCCTCTTCGCCTGCTCCTCTCCTCTCCTCTCCTCTCCTCTCCTCTCCTTATCTCCCTCTTCCGTCTCCCTCTCCCTCTCTCTCCTCTCTTCCATCTCCTCTCCTCTCCTCTCCCTCTCCCCCTCTCCTCTCCTCTTGCAGTTGTGTCCAGTGTGTACACGGTGCTGTGTAGCCGGTGACTGGACGTATCTGCCCCACCGAGGACCCTGTCCAGATTGTATCCAGTTGAGCCCCAGACTTCAGTGTCATCCTTCTGGTCCGCCGCTGTGATCGTACTCGCAATGCTCCCGCTCCTGGCTTGTAGTAACATCACTCCCTCGACGTCAGCATGTGACACCGACAGGACAGGCCAGGTAAAACCAACTAAATTTACCTGTGGCCAACTGGTCTAGAGCGTTTCTAGAGACGGTTTGAAGGCGGTTCTAGAGCGGTTTCTAGAGGCTGGTTTCATAGAGGCGTTTCTAGACGTTCTAGAAAACACAACTTACCATCTGCCTAACTCTTAAACAGATCATCGGATACAATGTACTCCCCATTCCTCCACCTCTCTTCTCTTGTACGCCCCCTCTTCTCTTCTCTTTACCCTCCCGCTCCTCCCCTCTCTCTCTTTCCCCACCTCCCCATCTCTCCCCGTCTGCCTCTCGTTACCCCTCCCCTCCCTTCTCTCGTGACCTCACCTTCCCCTCTCCTCGTCCTCCCTCTCTTCGTGCTTGACCCTCCCTCCCCTCCTTCTTTACCCTCACCCCCCTCTTCCTCTCTTTACCCTCACCTCCCCTCTCTTCTCTTGTACCTCCTCCCCTCTCCTTCTCTTGTACCCTCCCCCTCTTCCTACCCCCCTCGTCTTTCTCTTGTACCCTCACCTCCCCTCTCTCCCTCTCTTCTCTTGTTACCTCCCTCCCCTCTTCTCTTTAGCCCTCCCCCCGCTCTCCTCTCTTGTACCCCTCTCCTCCCTCCCTCTCCTCTCCCTCCCCTCACCCTCCCTCTCCTCTTCTGTACCTCCCCTCCCCTCTCCTCCCTCTCTTCTTGTTACCCTCACCTCCCCTTCTCTTTCTTTACCCTCACCTCCCCTCTCTTCTCTTGTACCCTCCCTCCCCTTCCTCTCTTGTACCCTCCCCTCCCCTCTCCTCACTTGTACCCTCTCCTTCCTCCTCCCTCTCTCCTCTCCTCCCCTTTTCATTCCCTCCTCTTCTCCTCCGTTCCTCGTGAGCATCCTGATAAAAAGACATTCTGCATGTCAACATTGTTCAATCTCTGTTCCCATCTCAGCAGGAATGTGTGTCTGTCGTGCTACATGACAGGGATGTCTGAAAGCATCTCTCTATACTGTGACCTATAGCCTTTATATCAGCCTGCCTGCCTGAGCACTGACACCTGGCACTGAGGCACACACACACACAGACGCCGACACACACACACACATAGCATCCACTACACACAACACACAATGCACAACACACACACACACACGCACACACACATGACACACACACAGACCAATCAAACATGTCCCACACACACCACAACACACAACCACACACCACACACACACACACACACTGCACACGCACAAAAGACGCCATGCACACACACACACACACACAGCAGCACAACACACTCACACACACACACACACACACATGCACACACAAACAGACGCATGCACACACACACACACCACACCAGCATGCACACACCACTCACAGGCACGCACACACACACACACACACACACACACACACACATACCACCACACACACACACACACCACACACACACACAACACACCACTGAAACCAAGACCACGGCTAACACAGCCAAACTTTGAGTGATTAATCAATAGTGAGAATCATCATTGACATGTGTAGTTGAATATGATACCACAACGAATATCTGACTGTCAAATATGTGACCACTGACTGACTGGTTCATAATGAAGATTCTCCTGTACCTGCTGTTACCTACCGACTGACTGGTTCATAATGAATATTCTCTTACTGTGATGTTACTGACTGAACTGGTTTCATAATGAATATTCTCTGTACTGTATGTTACGACTGACTGCTTCATAATAATATTCTCTCGTACGTGATGATACCTACTGACTGACTGGTTCATAATGAATATTCTCTCTGTACTGTGATGTTACCTACTGACTGACTGGTTCTTAATGAAATTCTCTCTGTACTGTATGTTACCTACTGACTGACTGTTCATAATTGAATATTCTCTGTACTGTGATGTTACTGACGACTGTATATAAAATCTCTCTTGTACTGGTTGTACCTACTGACGACTGGTTCATAATGAAATTCTCTTGATGTTACGACTGACTGGTTCATAATGAATATTCTCTCTGTTACTGTGATGTTACCTACTGACTGACTGTTCTAAATGAATATTCTCTGTACTGTATGTTACCTACTGAGACTGGTTCATAATAATATTTCTCAACGATGATGTTACCTACTTACTGACTGGTTCATAATGAATATTCTCTGTACTGTGTTGACCTACTGACTGACTGCATAATGAATATTCTCTTACTGTATGTTACCTACTGACTGAACTGACTGGTTCATAATGAAATTCTCCTACTATTTCCTATATGACTGGTCAAAGAATATTCTCTTACTGTGATGTTTACCTACTGACTGACTGCTATAATGAATATTCTCTGTACTGTATTTATCCTACTACTGACTGTCATAATGAATATTCTCTTACTGTGATTTAGCCTTACTGACTGACTGTTCAATAATGAATATCTCTGTACTTTGATGTTACCTACTGACTGACTGGTTCATAAGAAGTATTCTCTACTGTGATGTTACCTACTGACGTGTACTGGTTCATAATTAATTTCTCTCTGTACTGTGATGTTACCTACTGACTGACTGGTCATAATGAATTCTCTTACTGTATTTACCTACTGACTGACTGGCATAATGAAATTCTCTGTAACTTGATGTACCACTGACTGACTTTTCAAAGAATATTCTCACTGTGATGTTACCTACTACGACTGACTGTTCATAATGAATATTCTCTCTTACTGTGATGTACCTACTGACGACTGCGGTTCATAATGAATATTCTCTTGTACTTGTGATGTTACCTACTACTGACTGACTGGTTCATAATGAATATTCTCTCGGTACTGTGATTTCCTACTGAACTGACTGTTCATAATGAATATTCTCTTACCTGTGATTACCTACTGACTGACTCACTGGTTCATAAGTAATATTCTCTCTTACTGTGATGTTACCTACTGACTGACTCGTTCATAATAATATCTCTGTACTTGATGTTACCTACGACTGACGTCATAATGAAATTCTCTGTACTGTATGCTTACCTACTGACTGACTGACTTCTAATGAATATTCTCTCTTACTTTGTGTTACCTACTAGCTGGACTTCATAATGAATATTCCTGACTGTGAGTTTACCGACTGATCTGTGTTCAAATGAATATTCTCTGTACTTGATGTTACCTACTGACTGACTGTTTCATAATGAATTCTCTTTACTGTATTTATCCTACGACTGACGACTGTTTCATAATAATATCTCTCGTTACTGTGATTTACCTACTGACTGAACTGGTTCATAATGAATATTCTCTGTACTGTGATGTTACCTACTACTGACTGACTGGTTCATAATAATATTTCTCTGTCTTGATGACCTACTCGCTGCGTCAATATCTCTACTGATGTTACCTACTATGACTGACTGGTTCATTAATGAATATTCTCTCTGACGTATTTACCTACTGACTGACTGGTCCATAATGAATATCTCTGTACTGTATGTACCTACTGACTGACTGTCATAAGAATATTCTCCTGTACTGATGTACCTACTGACTGACTGTTCATAATGAATACTCGTACTATGTTACCCTGACTGACTGACTGGTTTCGCTCTAGTCAACAACTATGTCCGTCGTCACTTTTCATGTTACCCCACTGTAGCCGTGACTGCACACGCGGGACAGGAGGTGTGTTTACCGGACATCCTCTGCAATGTCAACTGTTCCACACTTCTCTGTCCGTGTCCCCTCCCCCTGTCACTGGCCACTCCTTCCGTCCCACTCCTGTCCGTCCACACTCCCTACTTCGTGTCCACACTCCTCCGTCCGTGTCCACACTCCCTCCTGTCCCTCCGTGTCCACACTCTCTTCCGTTCCACACTCCACTGTCCGGTCCACACTCCTCCTGTCCGTGTCACACTCTCCTACTGTCCTGTCCACACCCTCTCCGTGTCCGTCCACACTCCCTCCTGTCCGTGTCCCACTCCCTACTGTCCGTGTCCCACTCCTCCTGTCCGTCCAGCACTCCCTCCTGTCCGTGTCCACACTCCCTCCTGTCCGTGTCCACACTCCCTCCTGTCCTCTGTCCACACTCCCTACGGTCCGTGTTCCACACTCCCTACGTGTTCCACACTCCTCCGTCCGTGTCCACACTCCCTCCTGTCCGGTCCCACTCCCTACTGTCCGTGTCCACACTCCTCCTGTCCGTGTCCACACCCCTCCTTCCCCCCCTCCACTGTCCGTTGTCCACACTCCCACTGCCGTTCCACACTCCCTACTGTCCGTGTCACACTCCCTCCTGTCCGTGTCCACACTCCCTCTGTCCGTGTCCACACTCCCTCTGTTCCGTGTCCACACTCCCTCCTGTCCGTGTCCACACTCCCTCCTTCCGTGTCCACACCTCCTCCTACTGTCCGTGTCCACACTCCCTCCTGTCCGTGTCCACCACTCCTCCTGCCGTGTCCACACCCCTCCTGTCCGTGCCACACTCCCTCTGTCCGTGTCCACACTCCCTCTTCCGTGCCACACCCCTTGCTTCCGTGTCCACCACTCCCTCCTGTCCTGTCCACACTCCCTCCTGTCCGTGTCCACACTCCCTCCTGTCCGTGTCCCACTCCCTCCTGTCCGTGTCCCACTCCCTGCTGTCCGTCTCCACACTCCCTGTCCGATGTCCACACTCCCTGCTGTCCGTGTCCCAACTCCCTCCTGTCCGTGTCCGCACTCCCTCCTGTCCGTCGCACTCCTGCTCTCCGTGTCCGCAACTCCCTGCTGTCCGTGTCCGCACTCCCTGCTGTCCGTGTCCCCACTCCCTGCTGTCCGTGTCCGCACTCCCCTGCTGTCCGTCCGCACTCCCCTCCTTCCCGTGTCCGCACTCCCTGCGTCCGTGTCCACACCCCTCCTTCCGTGTCACCACTCCCTCCTGTCCTGTTCCACACTCCCTGCTTCCTGCCACCCCCTCCTGTCCTGTCCACACTCCCTCCTGTCCGTCCAACTCCCTCTTCCGTTCCAACCACCCTACTGTCTGTGTGACCTCCACCCTACTGTCTGTGTGACCTCCACCCTACTGTCTGTGTGACCTCCACCCTACTGTCTGTGTGACCTCCTCCCTACTGTCTGTGTGAACTCCACCCTACTGTCTGTGTGAACTTTACTTTAATGTCAATGTAAAATGTATTTCCTCTCTCTGCTACATAACATAACGAATCCTTTTTTTTAAAAGGCTGGCCATTTTTTTCCGTGTACCCTTAGATTGGTATTTAGAGGCATATTGAGTTATTTAATTTTTCATGGTCTTTCGAGTTGGATATGTTCAACCAGGAAGCAGATCCTCACAAGGACGTTATTGGCCAAGTAGCAGAACTTTGTCACTTTCCTTTTTTCAGGAGAATGTCCAGGATGGTCGTTGTGACCAGTGCAGAGTGGAGACCTTCCACCTTGACCCCACCAACCCTAAAGGCTGCACTTCCTGTTTCTGTTTCGGAGCCACCAACCGCTGTCGTAGCTCTGAGAAACGACGGACTGAGGTAGAGGACAGAGGACAGGGGGATGTGCTTATAGTTTGTGTGTTTGCTCAACAGTTTCATATTTTGCCCGCAGGTTCACAGATTATATTACAACTGTCATAAAACTCAGGAGATGTACTGTTTGTTCTGCAACACAATTTAGTTTTAAATCAATGCTGTGTGGTTTAAGTAAAGTTTGTTTTACACGTATTAACATTGTTTATGTGTAGTAATATGTAATGTGTATAATCCCCAGGTGAAGGACATGATGGGTGCTGCTGGGAGCAGACAGACAGGAAGTGTTATATTAATGTTATATTATAATGTAATGTTATTATACCATCTCTATAGGTGATGGACATGATGGTCTGGGTGCTGCTGGGAGCAGACAGACAGGAAGTTCCTGTGACAGTATATCCTGGACAGGATGTGGTGGAGGCGGACCTTGGTGATGTACCTGATGTCTACCAAGACCTCCTGTGGCACGCTCCTAGAACATACCTGGGAGACAAGGTACGGACAAGATACCACATGATAAAACACAAGTTAAAATAGTATTGTTATATATAAATGGCATTGTCTCCTCTTCAACATACATACAGGTTCAGAGAGTTCAACATTTGTACGTTTTAGTAATTTAGCAGACACTGATCCAGAGAAATTGACAGTTAGTAAGTCTTATCCTGCCAAAAGCAATGAGGCTAACACCTCTGACCCATTGTCTGTTAAACAATAATTAGATCAACTGTGACTTGTGCAGGTGGGAGAGGGCGGGAGAGGGCGGGAGAGGGCGGGAGAGGGCGGGAGAGGGCGGGGAGAGGGCGGGGAGAGGGCGGAAGCTGCTGGGGTGGTGAAATAAATGCATCGAGGTTGGTGGTGAGGTTTTTGCAGGAGCAAAAGGAGGCTACATCAGATATACTAGTGCTAAGGACTATATATAGTTCACACACACACACCACCACACACACACAACACACACACACACACACACACACACACACACACACACACCACACACACACACACACACACACACACACACACACACACACACACACACACACACACACACACACACACACACACACACACACACACACACACACACACAAGAGGATGTGCAGACAGACAGAGTGTATAGAGATAGGGATCTTTGTTTTGTCTAGAGTATAACACCTGGCTTATCTTGCCTTTTGAACAAGCTTAGTTACCCTTCCTTTAGCATTAGTGCTTGTTCACAAGACTCTCTGTCTCTCCCGGTGTTCTGTCACTTCCTCTCTTCTCTGTCCTTCCTGTTCTTCTCTGTCTTTCTCTTCCTGTCTTCTCTGCTCTTCCTGTCTTCTCTTTCTCTTCCTGTCTTCTGCCCTCTTCCTGTCTTCTCTGTCTTTCTCTTCCTGTCTTCTCTGTCTCTTCCTGTCTTCTCTTTCTCTCCTTGTCTTCTGCCTCTTCCTGTCTTCTCTGTCTGTCTCTTCCTGTTTTCTCTGTCTCTTTCTGTCTTTTCTGTCTTCTCTGCTCCTTCTGTTTCTTCCTCGTCTTCTCTGTCTCTTCCTCGTTCTTCTCTGTCTCTTCCTCGTCTTCTCTGTCTCGTTCCTCTTCTTCCTTCTGCTCTTCCTGTCTCCTCTGTCTCTTCCTCATCTCTGCTGGCTCTTTCTGTCTCTTGCCTCGTCTTCTTCTCTGCTCTTCCTCGTCTTCTCTGTCTCCCTCATCTTCTCTGGCTCTTCCTGTCTTCTCTGTCTCTTCCTCATCTTCTCTGGCTCTTTCTGTCTCTTCCTCATCTTCTCTGGCTCTTTCTGTCTCTTCCTCGTCTTCTCTGGCTCTTCCTTGTCTTCTCTGGCTCTTCCTTGTCTTCTCTGGCTCTTCCTTGTTTTCTCTGCCTCTTCCTGTCTTTTCTGTCTTCTCTGTCTCTTTTTGTCTTCTCTGTCTCTGTCTCTTCCTGTCTTCTGTCTCTTCCTCGTCTCTTTCTGTCCTCTCTGTCTCTTCCTGTCTTCTCTGTCTCTTTCTGTCTCTTCCTCGTCTTCTCTGTCTCTTCCTCGTCTTCTCTGTCTCTTTCTGTCTCTTCCTCGTCTTCTCTGTCTGTTCCTCGTCTTCTCTGGCTCTTCCTCGTCTTCTCTGGCTCTTCCTCGTCTTCTCTGGCTCTTTCTGTCTCTTCCTGTCTTCTGTCTCTTCCTGTCCTCTCTGTCTCTTCCTGTCTTCTCTGTCTCTTCCTGTCTTCTCTGTCAATATCGATCTCTCTGTATCGGTCTCTTTCTATCTCTTTATTGTTATTCCTCTCTTATTTCTGTCTTGCTCTCCACCTCTTTTTTCTCTGTCCCTCTCTCTCTCTCCATCTCTCCTTCCCTCCCTCTCATCCCTCTCTAATCATCTCTATCTAGGTGTCGTCTTATGGAGGCTATCTGCGGTACCGTCTCCACACTCAGACTATGAGAGGAGATGTTGTCTCTCTGCCCGCTGAAGCCTCTCGACCGGACGTCATTCTCAAGGTGCCCATCCCACCACAGGGACCCCATGCTTTACACCCAAACACAGTAGAATGATGTTCACGCCAAAGTGATACTTGGTATCCTTTGAAGCGTCTGAAATAAAGTATGAAGTATGTAAACCTTGTTCCAGAGATCTGGTTCAATTCTGCAACAACAAAAAAAGAGGTGCGTGTGTCATTTAAATGCTGTGTGTACAGAGCCTTCGGAAAGTTTTCAGACCCCTTGACTTTTTCCACATTTTGTTACGTTACAGCCTTATTCTAAAATGGATTAAATAGTTTTTTCCCCTCATCAATATACACACAATACCACATAATGACAAAGCAAAAAAAAAATGTTTGACATTTTTGCTAATAAAAAAACGTTTTAAAAAACGACCACATTTACATAAGTATTCAGACTCTTTACTCAGTACTTTGTTGAAGCACCTTTGGCAGCGATTACAGCATCGAGTCTTCTTGGGTATGACGTTACAAGCTTGGCACATCTGTATTTGGGGAGTTTCTCCCATTCTTCTCTGCAGAGCCTCTCAAGCTCTGTGAGGTTGGATGGAGAGTGTTGCTGCACAGCTATTTTCAGGTCTCTCCAGAGATGTTCTATTGGGTTCCAGTCCGGGCTCTGGCTGGGCCACTCAAGGACATTCAGAGACTTGTACCGAAGCCACTCCTGCGTTGTCTTGGCTGTGTGTTTAGGGTCATTGTCCTGTTGGAAGGTGAACCTTCGCCACAGTCCGAGGTCCTGAGTGCTCTCTCATCAAGGATCTCTCTGTACTTTGCTCTGTTCATCTTTGCCTCGATCCTGACTAGTCTCCCAGTCCCTGACGCCGAAAAACATCCCCACAGCATGATGCTGCCACCACCATGCTTCACCGTAGGGATGGTGCCAGGTTTCCCCCAGACATGACGCTTGGCATTCAGGCCAAAGAGTTCAATCTTGGTTTCATCAGACCAGAGAATCTTGTTTCTCATGGTCTGAGAGTCCTTTAGGTGACTTTTGGCAAACTCCAAGTGGACTGTCATGTGCCTTTAACTGAGAAGTGGCTTCCGTCTGGCCACTCTACCATAAAGGCCTGATTGGTGGAGTGCTGCAGAGATGGTTGTCCTTCTAGAAGTTTCTCCTATCTCCACAGAGGAMCTCTGGAGCTCTGTAAGAGTGACCAACGGTTTCTTGGTCACCTCCCTGACCAAGGCCCTTCTCCTCCGATTGCTCAGTTTGRCCGGGYGGCCAKSTCTAGGAAGAGTCTWGGTGGTTCCAAGCTTCTTCCATTTAAGAATGATGGAGGCCACTGTGTTCTTGGGGACCTTCAATGCTGCAAAAATGTTTTGGTACCCTTCCCCAGATCTGTGCCTCGACACAATTCTGTCTCGGAGCTCTACGGACAATTCCTTCAACCTCATGGCTTGGTTTTTTCTCTGACATGCACTGGGACCTTATATAGACAGGTGTGTGCCTTTCCAAATCGAGTCTCATAACAAAGGGTCTGAATACTTATGTAAATAAGGTATTTCTGTTTATTATTTTTAATAAATTAGCAAACATTTCTAAAAAAACATTAGATTGATAAGGGGGAAAAGTAATTTAGTCAATTTTAGAATAAGACTGGAAAGTAACAAAATGTGGAAAAAGTCAAGGAGTCTGAGTACTTTCCAAATGCACTATATGCCTTTCTCAGTCAACTGAGGAGCTATTCTCATTCACATGTGAATACGGCAGTAAGGCTGGTTAAATCCTGTTGATTCAGTGTAGGCTGTTCTCATTCACAAATTACATAGCCAGTAAGCTGGTTAATCCCTTTGATAATGTAGCTGTTCATCTTCACCTGAAACTACCATAATGATGCTGGTTAAGTCGCTGTTGATTATGTAGGCTGTTCTGCATTAAACTACCAGTATAGTGCTGGTTAAATCCCTGTTGATATGTAGCGTTCTCATTCACCTGAAATACGCATAAAGGCTGGTTAATCCCTGTTGATAATGTATTGTTCTCATGTCAGCCTAGACTACCAGGTAAGTACGTGGTGTCTCAATCCCTGTTGATAATGTAGCTGTTCTCATACCTAACTCCAGTAAGGGGTGGTGAATCCTGTTGATATATGTAGCTTTCTCAATTCACCGAATACCAGTAAAGCTGGTTAATCCCTGTTGATATGATAGTGTTCTCATTCACATTAAACTGCCAAAGGAAGGCTGGTTAAACCTGTTAATAATGAGCTTTTCTCATTACGTACCAGTAAAGGCTGGTGGTAATCCCTGTTTGATAAATTACTTTTCTCATTCACCAGACTACCGAGTAAAGTGGTTAATCCGCTGTTGATAATGTGCTGTTCTCATTCACATTAACTAACCAGTAGGCTGGTTAACCCTTGTTGTAATGTAGCTGTTCTATTCACATTAAAGTACAGTAACTGGTTAAGTCCCTGGTTGATAATAGTACTTTTCTCATTTCATCATGAACTACCAGTAAGGCTGGTTAATCCTTTTGATCATGTAAGCTGTTCTCATTCACATTAACTACCAGTAAGAGCTGGTTAAGCGCTTGTTGAAATTTAGTGCTATGTGTTTATTCACAAATAACGCAGTAAGCTGGTTTAATCCCTGTTGATAATGTAGCGTTTTCTCATGCACATTAATCAGTAAGGCTTGTTAATCCCTGTATGATAATGTAAGCTGTTCTCATGACATGTAAACGACATTAAGGCGTGTTAATCCCTGTGTGATAATGTAGGCGTTCTCAGATTAACTACCAGTTTAAGTGGGTTAATCCTGTTGATAATAGTTGTCGGTCTATAATAAGGGCTGTGTGTGTGTCTCTGTGTCTCCGAGGGTAACAGAAGTGACTCTGGTGTTTTGGAGAGAGAATATTCTCGACCTGAAAACACACCTGGATAGTCCACATGTGGAGGTAGGACACTGACCACCTGGGATAGTCCACATGGTGGAGGAGGGACACTGACCACCTGGGATAGTCACATCGGTGGAGGTAGGGAACACTGAGCAGCCCTGGATAGTCGTCGAATGGGAGGTAGGACACTACCACCGTTGGGGATAGTCCACATGGTGAGGTAGGACACTGACCACCTGGGGATAGTCCAATGGGGTGAGTAGGACACTGACCCACTGGGGATAGTCACATGAAGGGGAGGTGAACTGCACCGATCCTGGGGATAGTCCACATGTGGAGGAGGGACACTGTTTACCTGATACCTGGGGATAGTGCACATGTGGAGGAGCGGACACTGACCACCTGGGATAGTCCACATGTGAGAAGGACGCCACGGATATCCTGGTAGCGACGGGGAAATCAAGGAGAAGGGACATTTGACCACTGGGGATAGTCCACATGGGGAGAGGGAACTGACTGACACCTGGGGAGTAGTCACCAATGGTGGAGGAGGGACACTGGACACTGGGGATGTCCCAGCATGGGTGGACGGAGGGGCATGATGACACTGCTGGGGATACGTCCTACATGGTGGAGGAGGGAACTGACCACTGGGAATGGTAGCCAATGGTGGGAGGAGGGACAAGCTGGACGCAAGCGTGGGGATAGTCAATGGGTGGAGGAGGACACTGACCAGTGGGCATAGTCACATGGTGGAGGAGGGACAGCTGACTTCCACTGGGCATAGTCAGATGGTGGAGGAGGACTGTGTGTGTCGCCATTTGGGGAATCAGGTGGCCACATTGGTAGGATGGTGGGATTGGTTACATTGGGGATAGTCGCAAGACATGGCGGAGGGTAGGACGCACTGTGATACATGGAGGCCACTGAGGTACAGTGGGGTGGACGCGAGAGTGAGGACTTAGTACTGGGGATAATTAAAAGTCGAAATGTGTCGAGAGAGTGGACAGATCTCGACCGGAACCCGTGGGGATGGTAGGATGTGCTCGGGAGAGATTGAGGGGGGATCCGACACACTACGCGATGGGGATAGTCACATGTGATGGAGACAGGAGGGACACTGACATGGGGATAGTCCGGGACATGGGTGGAGAGAGGGACATTGACCTGACATATCCTGGGGATAGCCACATGGGTGGTGTGAGGGAAGGCTGTAAATGTGGAGCTGTGGACTAATCGGTGCGGGTTGGTCGGAGAGATTTGGCTTCTCCAATCAGTAGATTGTGGTGGGTGATTAGGGAGGGAACTGTGGCCTTGCACAGTGCGGGAAACACATGGTGGAGGAGGGACACTCGAACACCTGGAGGATAGCTCCAGACATGGTGGAGAGGACACTGGCAACCACTCGGGGAATCACGTCACCCCCGCATGGTCGGACGAGCTAGGACACTGACCACACTCGCCGAGATACTTTTGGCTTGAGTCGTGTCGCGTATTGGATTGCGTAGATACTTGTGTGTCGAGTAGAATATGGTTGAGGGCCGATGCGTAGTGAATCATCTCGTTATAGTAGGTGGGCGTATAGTGGGTTCTACTACTGTGTGGAGGTTAGGTATCTATTGATCCTTACTGGGATAGTTATCATTGGTGGAAGGAATGGGAATCAGAGAAGTCTACGACGTGTATAATCACGCTACTGTGTGTGTGATGGGGAGTCGGGTGTATATGCAGTGAGGTAGAGCAGCGTGGGGAGAGATGGGACATAGCAGTGAATTTGGGGTGGAAGGGAGTGCAGCGACACAGTGGAGCGCACTATGGTGGTCAGTGGAAGGGTTGTGGTAGAGACGTAGAGACGTGAGACGAGTCTAGATAAGACTGGGAGGAATAGTTGGCCGGAATGATGTGACTACTGGCACCACACTCGGGGATGAGAGTGCCGCATGCTACGAGAGGAGTGGAGGGGATCAATTTGTGACTGTCTCTGATGACGTATTTGGGAGAGTAGTATCAGACTGAGAGATGAGAACGGTATAGGTGGAACACTTGTAACTGGGGAGTGCGTCTCCAATTGGTGGAACTGGGAGGCTTCGTACAGTGCGTACTGGAGGATAGGGTGACCACCAGCATGGAGGTGATGGGGGAGGACCACCAGTGGGGTAAGTAACCATAAGTCAGGGAGGCACGTATTACACCAGAGAGAGGTAATAGTGCCCACAGCTAGGTGAGAATAGGCAGGGCACGGGTAGCAACTCTGTGACGCGCACACTTCACCGGCGAGACGCGCTCGCGCACGGGAGGGAGCAGAGCAGGCTGGCTCCTTTCTCGCATGTAGTGAGCCAGTATGAAGGCAATACTACATACCTGGACAACCTTGTAGGAAATTTGAGTCACCGTGATGGAATGCACCACGGTGGGGAGATAGTGCACATGGTGGGAGGGTGGGACGACTTCTCGCTTCTCGGACACATCATCTATCGTGGGCATAGTCAATGGTGGGTAAGGTAGAGTACACCTGACACGTGGGGATAGTCCAGCCATGGTGGGAGGTGGTAGGAACACCCTGGAGGCCACATGGCTGGCGTGCGATGAGTCCACATGATGTGGAGGAGGGACACTGGGACTGTGACACCTGGGGATAGTCAGCATAGGTGGAGGGAGGGACACTGACCACGCTGGGGATAGATCCACATGTTTGGAGGAGGGAACACACTGAACCTGGGGATAGTCCCATGGTGGGAGGAGGGACATAGGACTGACCACCTTGGGGATAGTCACAATGTGGTGGAGGGACACTGAACTGATGACCTGGGGATAGTCAATGGTGGTGGAGGGAACACTGGACTTGAGCATGGGGATATGTCCCATGGTGGCCTAGGAGGGACACTGGACACCTGGGGATAGTGCCACTATGGTGGAGGGGAGGGACACTGACCTGTACCACCTGGGGATAGTCCACATGGTGGAGAGTGTAAGGACACTGACTGGGGATACGTGGTCCAATGGTTGGGCGGTCGGACACTGACCACTGGGGCATTAGTCCACATCGGGTGGGAGGAGGGACACTGATCTGACACCTGGGGAAAGTCCACTAGTGGTGGAGGAGGTGACACTGGGACACCGGGATAAGTCAGATGGTGGAGGAGGGACACTGACTCTCGCACCTGGGGATGAGTCCACATGGTGGACGGTAGGACACTAGGTAGGACTAATAAAAGGATGTGATTCAGATTGACACTCACAGATCTCAGACTCCGACGCATACGAAAATTCTTGTTGAAGTCTCTGGGTTTTATCTCACTCACCTGTCTTTGCATTATGGTCTTTTCATATCTGGCAGTGAGTTCTTTCCTTTATGACATCTTCCAAGTGACATATTTTATTCATTTTTAATTTTTCCTTTATTAACGCAGGGGCAATGTAGTTTAAGAACAAATTCTTATTTAACTAATGAACAGCTAGGAACGGTGGTGTTATTACATTTCGGGTGAGGGTGTTCGCGGATTCGATCTAGAACCTTGTGGTTCTGAGGTACAGCGCTTAGCAGATAGGCTAACTGAGCCGACAATCATAATACCATGCCTACTCTCACCGCGACTCATGCTCTTTCTTTTACCCCCCCTCCCCCCACCTCCAGGGAAGGTTTTCGGCGGGGCCACACCGGCGGGGAACGGTGGTGTCTAGAGAGGAATGATGATGTGTTTCTGGTTGGATTTTAGAGTCTCTCCAGATGAGTAGAGCTCTTCCACTCCAGTCTGCCACAAGTCGTGTCGCTAAGGCGGGGTATGCTGGAGGGGAGCAAGACACTGCCCACGGGGGACAAGCAACAAAGTATGAGATGTGGTCTCTGTCCGCTAACGTACGGGAGAACTCTGCAGGTTGTGTTCGTAAGTGTGTTCTAAATGTATTATTACTGGGGCTATTATATGTTATTAACGGTTAGTGAGACGTTAAGGGCTATGTTAGGAAATGCGTTTATGTTATTCATAAGGCTATTACTATGTATTTAACGGGTTAGGACGACGTTATGAGGACGTTAGGGCTAATGTTAGGGAGTCTGAGAGTTTATGTTATTCATTAAGGCTTGTATATGTTATTGACACATTGTGGAATATTGGGTTAGGACGAGTTAGGCTATGTTAGGGTAGTCGGGTTAGTGTTATTAAGAGGTTTACGATCTATGTTAGGTGAGGATAGTTTTAGGATGAATGGTTATGACTGGGTTATGTTATTCATATGTTATTATATGGTTAATACTGGGAGCTATACTAGGCGGTGAGTATGCCAGGCAGGTTGGAATGGGTCGAGCTCATTAGTATGGTGGATATTGATGTGTTAACGTGAAGCATGAGAGCTAAGCGCCCCCTTAAAGGCGAGGGTTGGATATCGATGGGGTCGACTGCTGCGCATACTGTAAGTTCTGGCTAGGTAAATTTGAGATGTGTTTGAACTAACCCTGCAGGTTTGGAATGGGTGTGGACTGATTAGGTTATGTGGGTTAATTACTGTAGTCTGCTATAACCCTAGCAGGATATGGGAATTGGGTCGACTGGTTAGTATTGTGTTGTTATTAATGTGTTAAGTAAACGCTGGCCAGGTTGGAATGGGTTGACTGGTTGAGTATGGTGTTATTATGTGTTAATCTAACGCCTGCAGGTTGGGATATGGGGTCGACTGGGTTAGTTATGGTGTTATTCCCTGTGTTTAACTAACCTGCCAGGTTTGGAATGGGTCGACTGATTAGTATCGGTGTTATTTACTGTGTTATGACGTAACCCCTGAGGTGTGGAATGGGTCAACTGGTTTAGTTAGAATGGTGTTATTACTGGTGTTTTAATAACCCTGCCAGGTTTGGAATGTGGTTCGACTGGTTAGTATGGTGTTATTACTGTGTTAACTAAACCAGTGCAGGTTGGAATGGGTGGGACTGGTTACGTATGGTGTTATTACTGTGTTAACTAACCCTGGCCGAGGGTTGGAATGGTCGACTGGTTAGTATGGTTGTTTATTGATGTGTGTAACTAGACCTGGGCCAGGGTTGGAATGGGTCGACTGGTTAGTATGGTGTTATTACTGGTGTTTAACTAACTCTGAGCCGAGGGTTGGAAGTGAGGGGTAGAGGCTGGTTAGTATTGGTGTTATTACTGTTTTAACTAACCCTGCAGGTTGGAATGGGTGACTGGTAGTATGGTGTTATTACTGTTTAACTAGAGCCTGCAGGTTGGAAATGGGTCGACTGGGTTAGTATGGTGTTAGTTACTGTGTTACGTACTGGCAGGTTGGAGGATGAGGTCGGCTGGTTGAGTAGATGTGTTATTATGTGTGTAACTAACCTGCAGGGTGTGGAATGGGGTCGACTGGTTAGTATGGTGTTTTTGAACTTGTGTTAACTAAGCGTGCGACTGCCTGGCCGCAGGGTTGGAGAATGGGTCGACATGTGTGGTTTAGTATGGTGTTAATTCTGTGGTAATAACCGTTGCCAGGTGGAATGGTGGACTATTAGTATGGTGTTATTACTGTGTTAACTAAACCTGCCAGGTTGGAATGGGTGACTGGATTAGTATGCGTGTTTATTACTGTGTTAATAACACCTGCCAGGTTGGAATGGGTCGACTGGTTTAGTATGGTGTTATTACTAGTGTTGTAGCTACGCTGCGAGGTTGGACTGTGGTCGAGCTGGATTAGTACTGGTGTTATTAGAACTGTGTTAAACTACGCCTGCAGGTGTGGATGGGTCGGATGGTTAGTTGGTGTTATTACTGTGGTTAAATACCCTGCAGGTTGGAATGGGTCGACTATTAGTATCGGTGTTATTACTGTGTTAACTAACCTGGCAGGTTGGAAAATGGGTCGAGCTGGTTTAGTATGGTGTTTTATTTCTGTGTTAAGTAAAGCCTGCAGGTTGGAATGGGTGACTGGTTCGGTATGGTGGGTAGTTGACTGGGTTAACATTAACGCCTGGCAGGGTGGAGATGGGTCGGAGCATCATTTAGTCCTGTGTTATTACTGTGTTTAACTACCCTGCAGGTTGAATGGGGTCGAGTCATTAGTACTCTGTGTTATACTGTAGTTAACTGAACTGCAGGTTGGAATGGGTTGAACGGAGTTAGTAATGGTGTTATCTTACTGTGTTAAACTAAGCTGCCCAGGTTGGAATGGTCGACTGATTAGTACTGTGTATTAATGTGTTAAAAACTAACCGCTGCCAGGTTGAATGGGTGAACTGGTTAGTATGGTGTTATCTGTGAAACACCCTGCAGTGTTAATGGTGTCGACTGGTTAATATGGTGTGTATTACTGTGTTAACTAACCCTGCAGGTTGGAATGGGCGAGGCTGCATAGTATCTGGTGTATATTAGCTGTGTTAACTAACCCTGCAGGTTGGATGGGTCGACTGAAGTATGTTTTATTATGTGTTAACTAACCCTGCAGGTTGGAATGGGTCGAACTGTTAGTATTGTGTATACTGTAACTACCGCGCAAGGTGGAATGGGTCGACTTCATTAGTACTGGTGTTATTACTGTTGGTAGACTAACCCTGCAGGTTGGAATGGGTCATGTAGTATGGGTGTATACTGTGTTAACTAACCCTGCCAGGTTGGAATGGGTCGACTGAGTTAGTATGCGTGTATATTACTGTGTTAACTAACCTGCCAGGTTTGGAATGGGTCAATGTTAGTATGGTGTTATTACTGTTGTTAACTACCCTGCCAGGTTTGGAATGGGTCGACTGGTTAGTATGGTGTTATTACTGTGTTAACTAACCTGCCAGGTTGGAATGGGTCGAACTGGTTAGTATGTGTGTTATGCTGTGTTAACTAACCCTGCCAGGTTGGGAATGGGTCGACTGGTTAGTATGGTGTTATACTGTGTTAACTAACCCTGCCAGGTTGAATGGGTCGACTGCATTAGTATGCTGTGTTATGTACTGTGTTAACTAACCCTGCCAGGTTGGAATGGGTCGACTGGTTAAGTACTGTGTTATTATGTGTTAACTAACCCTGCCAGGTTGGAATGGGTCGACTAGGTTTAGTGGTGTTATTACTGTGTTAACTAACCTGCCAGGGTTGGAAATGGGTCGACTGGTTAGTATGGTGTTATTACTGTGTTAACTAACCCTGCCGGTTGGAAATGGGTCGACTGGTTAGTATGTGATACTTCTGTTAACTAACCCTGCCAGGTTGGAATGGGTCGACTGGTTAGTATGGTGTTATTACTGTGTTAACTAACCCTGCCAGGTTGGAATGGGTCGACTGGTTGTATGTGTATTATATGTGTTAACTAACCCTGCCAGGTTGGAATGGGTCGACTGGTAGTATGGTGTTATTACTGTGTTAACTAACCCTGCCAGGTTGGAATGGGTCGACTGGTTAGTATGGTGTTATTACTGTGTTAATAACCCTGCCAGGTTTGAATGGGTCGACTGGTTAGTATTGTGTTATTACTGTGTTAATAACCCTGCAGGTTGGAATGGGTCGACTGGTTAGTATGGTGTTATTACTGTGTTAACTAAACCTGCAGGTTTGGAATGGGTCGACTGATTAGTATGGTGTTTATTACTGTGTTAACTAACCCTGCCAGTTGGAATGGGCGACTCATTAGTATGGTGTTATTACTGTGTTAACTAACCCTGCCAGGTTGGAATGGGTTCGACTGGTTAGTATGGTGGTTAATTACTGTGTTAACTAACCTGCCAGGTATGAATGGGTCGACTGATTAGTATTGGTGTTATTTACTGTGTTAATAACCCTGCCAGGTTGGAATGGGTCAGACTGATTAGTTATGGTGTTATTACTGTGTTAACTAACCCTGCAGGTTGGAATGGGTCACTGGTTAGTATGGTGTTATTACTGTGTTAACTAACCCTGCCAGGTTGGAATGGGTCGACTGATTAGTATGGTGTTATTACTGTGTTAACTAACCCTGCCAGGTTGGAATGGGTCGACTGTTTAGTATTGTGTATTACTGTGTTAACTAAAACCCTGCCAGGTTGGAATGGGTCGACTGGTTAGTATGTGTTATTACTGTGTTAACTAACCTGCCAGGTTTGGAATGGGATCGACTCATTAGTATTGTGTTATTACTGTGTTAACTAACCCTGCCAGGTTGGAATGGGTCGATCATTAGTATGTGTGTTTATTCTGTGTTAACTAACCCTGCCAGGTTGGAATGGGTCGACTCATTAGTATCGTGTTTATATCACTGTGTTAACTAACCCTGCCAGGTTGGAATGGGTCGACTGATTAGATCTGGTGTTATTACTGTGTTAAGCTGAACCCTGCCAGCGTTGGAATCGGGTCGACTGTTAGTACTGGTGTTATTACTGTCTTAACTAACCTCGCAGGTTGGAATGGGTCGACTTGCGTTAGATGATGGTGGTATTACTGTGTTGTGAAACTAATCACCTGCCAGGTTGGACATGGGTCGATGCATTAGTATTGGTGTTTTACTGTGTTACTAGACCCTGCCAGGTGTGGAATGGGTCGACTGATTTAGTTAGTTATTCGTGTGTTAAACTAACCCTGCTCAGGTTGATGGTCACTTTGCTTGTGTATAGTATTTAGGTGTGTAACTACACCCTGCCAGGTTGGAAATGCGTCGACTCATTAGTAATTTGAATGTGGTGTATTACTGTCGTTTAACTCTTGCAAGGTTGGAATAGGGTGAACTGGTTAGTATTGGTGTTAATCCTTACTGTGTTTAACGTAACACCTGCAGAAGTTGGAATGGGTCGACTGACAGGTAGTATGTGTATACTTGTGTAAACTAACCCTGCAGTGGTTGGTTAATGGGTCAACCTGTGTTCTTATTGGTGTTATTACTTGTGTTAACTAACCTGCCAGGTTGGAATGGGTGAACTGTGTTTTAGTATGTGTTATATGTGTTAATAATCCGTGCCGAGGTTGGAATGGTGTCACTGGTTAGTATGTGTTAGTACTGTTGTTTACTACCCTGCCAGGTGGGAATGGGTCGACTGTAGTTATTGTGTTATTACTGTGTTAAACTACCCTGCAGGTGTGGGAATTGGGTCGACTCATTAGTACTGTGTTATTACTGTGTTAACTAAAAACCCTGGCCAGGTTGGAATGGGTCGATGTGATTAGTACTGGTGTTATTACTGTGTTAACTAAACCTGCCCTAGGTTAGGAATGGGTGACTGTGTTAGTACTGTGTTATTACTGTGTTTTAAACTACTGCAGGTTGGAAATGGCGACTGGTTAGTCAATTGTGTTTCTGTGTTAACTTTAATCCTCTGCAGGTTGGAATTGGGTCGACTGGTTAGTCGATTGTGTTATTATGTGTTAGACTAACCTGCAGGTTTGGAAATGGGTGACTGGTTAGTTAATGTGTTATTACTGTGTTAAATAACGCGCTGCAGGTTGGAATGGGTGCGACCTGGTTAGTGACTTAGTGTTATTATGCTGTGTGTAACTGAACTCTGCAGGTTCAGATCGACAGCCAGCTGATTTGGTTTAAGTATAATATGGGTACTACTGTATGTTATTACATTGTGATATCTAAATATGGATTCTTTTGAGGTTTTACTTGAGATATCAATTATAGTTATGGTGTGCTAGACAAGTGATTAATTGTCCAGATTTGTCATGGCCGATAGAGGAATATAGTAGAATCTCGTCTCAGCTTTTTATCTCTGTCTCCCTTTCTCCTCGACTTTCTCTCTCCCTCACTTCTCTCTCTCTCTCCCTTCTCTCTCTCTTTCATCCGACTCCTGCTGTCCCTTAGAACATTACTCTCTCTCCTGCTGGTCTTCACTTCTTTCCCCTCTACCTTCTATCTCTCTTCTCCCCTGCTGTCTCACTTCTCTTCTCCGCCCTCACCTTCTATTCTCTCTCCCCGCTGTCTGCACCTTTCTCTCTCTCCTCCCTTTCTTTTGTCTCTCACCTGCTTCTCTTCACGCATCTCTATACCCTCACTTCTCGTCTTTTTCCTCACCGTTCTATTTTCTCCCTGCTTCCTTCACCATCTCCTCTCCCCTCTACTTTTCTATCTTCTCTCTG
>NW_019945040.1:0-1053 GCF_002910315.2 Salvelinus sp. IW2-2015
GTCTTGTTCTTACTTCCCGTACTTGGTGTCCCCCACCAGTAGTTCTGGGGCCCTGTACCAGCGTGTTGCTACGTAGTCCGTGTAATTCTCTCCTGGTGGAGCCATTGTCCTGGCGAACCCGAAGTCACACAGCTTGACCACTCCACCCTGAGATACCAGGATGTTCTCTGGCTTGATGTCCCTATGGATGATCTGGAGAAAACAAAAAGGATACATATAGGAAATATATATGAAATATATATGAAACATATAGGAAATATAAAGGAAACATATATGAAATATATATGAAATATAAAGGAAACATATGTGAAATATATATGAAATATATATGAAATATATATGAAATATATTGGAAACATATAGGAAATATAAAGGAAACATATATGAAATATATATGAAATATATATGAAATATATTGGAAACATATAGGAAATATAAAGGAAACATATATGAAACATATAGGAAATATAAAGGAAACATATATGAAACATATAGGAAATATATTGGAAATATAAAGGAAACATATATGAAACATATAGGAAATATATATGAAACAAAGGAAACATACAGGAAACACATAGGAAACAACAAACAAAATGACCTCATGGCTTGGTTTTTGCTCTGACATGCTCTGTCAACTGTGGGACCTTATATAGACAGGTGTGTGCCTTTCCAAATCATGTCCAATAAATTGAATTTACCACAGGTGGACTCCAAGTTGTAGAAACATCACAAGGATGGCCAATGGAAACAGGATGCACCGGAGCTCAATTTCGAGTCTCATAGCAAAGGGTCTGAATACTTATGTAAATAAGGTATTTCWGTTTTTTACTTTTTAATACATTTGCAAAAATTTCKAAAAACCTGTTTTTTTGTGGAATATGAAGTGTGGAAATAGTTAAGGGGTCTGAATACTTTCCGAATGTATAAATTCATATATACATTAGTATGGCGGTCTAAGATCCCAAAACATTTGAGATGAAAATGTTCAGTGTCGTTATCCACGTAAAGGGGAGTCTGTCTATGTTCCTGTCTGTCTGTCTGTCTGTCTGT
>NW_019945040.1:1868-5516 GCF_002910315.2 Salvelinus sp. IW2-2015
CATGCCACCGAATATAACAGGTGTAGTAGACCTTACAGTGAAATGCTGAATACAACATGTGTAGGACCTTACAGTGAAATGCTGAATACAAACAGGTGTAGTAGACCTCACAGTGAAATGCTGAATACAACAGGTGTAGTAGACCTTACAGTGAAATGCTGAAATACAACAGGTTAGTAGACCTCACAGTGAAATGCGAATACAACAGGTGTAGTAGACCTTACAGTGAAATGCTGAATACAACAGGTGTAGTAGACCTCACAGTGAAATGATGAAATACAACAGTGGTAGTAGACCTTACAGTTGAAATGCTGAATGACTAATAACATTTTGTTGTATTTGATTCTGTTGTATTTGATTCTAATCTATTAAACTCCACCTTACCTTCAACATCTTGATCTCTCTCAAGGCGATCTTCTTGACTGTCTTGTCGTCCTCTGACTCCAGAAACTTCTTAACGGCCACGATCCTCCCGTTCTCCTTGTGGCGACACTTCATGACCGAGCCGTAGCTTCCCTCACCGACCATACCCAAGTTCTCATACTTCTCCATGACACACACTATAATAACACACACTCTGCAACACACACTCTATAACACACACTCTGCAACACGCATATCTTACAACACAGACACTCACACACACACACACACTAGGCTACAACACACTGATAATACAACACACACTCTATAACAGACTCACACCATAACACACACTCTATAGAAAAAACACTAGTCTACACACACTATGACATACACACACACTATACATACATATATATATAACACACACACACACTCACATCAGCTGACGAAGAAATAGCAGGTTGACGTTTATTGTCATGAGTCTTGTCCTGGAGGCAGTACTGAGCGATTTTCCCTTTGATAGGCCAGCTGCAAATGTCAAAATGGCGATATTGTCCCAAAAACAAATGGCATTAGGGTTAGCAGTGTGGTTAAGGTTAGGGTTAGGTTTAAAATCAGATGGTATGATTTGGTGTCAGCTAGTAACCACTCTGCAGAGCTGTCTCCAGAACAAGATCCAGGACGAAAAACGCTAACCTGCGAATAGATAGACTAAACAACATTGTTTACCAAATACTTGTTCTGTACATTTCAACATTGTTGCATGAAAGAAAATATTTCATAGTCTACAGCCCAAATGTTGCATGAAAACAATAGGTGTTTGATTGCGCACATACATAGCGTGTAGTAGAACTAACTTCCTGATGTGAACGTTCTGAACCAAAATAATTTCCGGATACTCAGCTGAGCCACCGGGCCGACTTCAAAAACTTCAACGGTTTGTTGACCAATTAGTGGACTAATGTTCGGTACAAAGACTCCCAGATCCTTATAAGATCGATATCACTCTTAACGATCAACGTAAACAGTGGTGTAAAGCCGCACCGGACATCCGAGATGAGAGAACTAGAAAACAATTACCTGTGTCACCAAAGCCGTTACCCGTAGCAACTGGCCTCCGGTGGTGTACACAAAAACAACATCACTCTACTCTCTAGCCCAGTGTAGTGAGCTCTGAGAATGTGAATGAGGAGGTTTTGAGGAAAAGTTAACTACTTTGATATTTTCCTTTGTGTAATTTTCAACTTTAACAAAACCAATCAGATACTGGTGAATTTCTATTACATTTTACTCTATTCTACTCAGGGCCAGCTCTGTGCTTTTGGGGGGATTTTTTACGTTTTTAAGTTAATCTCCTGCATTTCTACACATTTTGTAATGACTTATGCCATCTTAATGTCATATCTGAGTGAGAATGGCTATCAAAATCAATGGGGTCTTTCATGCCAAATAGTGTCCACTTGGGGAAAAAAAAGTCTCACAATGGGATTCGATAAACTATGAGCAAAGATTTTTTATAACTAACCCAAGATAGACCACAGTCTGTCATTTCAATTCGGAAGCAAATTAATCATACTGAGCAAAACAATTAATCAAGAGCCAAGCACGAGCTAGCGAGAGCCAATTGGCGTGTTTTACCATGTATTCGCATATTTCCATTAGGGAAAGTGCTTGTGTACAATAACTCAATTCGCACTAGTGCTCTTTCTAAACAAAGCACATTTTAAACTGTGGCACATTGAAACTTGGCATAGGGTAAAGTCTACAAAACTCAGTCCACTCTGTAACAGATTCAAGCTTTAGAAAACAGAAAACTGTTCCCGGGTTTCCAGTTGTTTTGAACACGGCGGAAGTCATGCTGGATTGACAGCATAGCCAATGTATTCAACCTTTTCTAGCCTATGGTGTTGAATGTTTATTCTTTTAAGCTTGGAAAAGAGACCCTTAAACCCAGACTTGGACCACACACCCTCTCCACTGAATAGCAGGATAGTGATTGATTCCCAGACTTGGACCACACACCCTCTCCACTGAATAGCAGGCTAGGGATTGATTCCCAGACATGGACCACACACCCACTCCACTGAATAGCAGGCTAGGGATTGATTCCCAGACATGGACCACACACCCACTCCACTGAATAGCAGGCTAGGTCTGGGAATCAATCCCTAGCCTGCTATTCAGTGGAGTGGGTGTGTGGTCCATGTCTGGGAATCAATCCCTAGCCTGCTATTCAGTGGAGAGGATGTGTGGTCCATGTCTGGGAATCATCACTAGCCTGCTATTCAGTGGAGTGGGTGTGTGGTCCAAGTCTGGGAATCAATCCCTAGCCTGCTATTCAGTGGAGTGGGTGTGTGGTCCAAGTCTGGGAATCAATCCCTAGCCTGCTATTCAGTGGAGTGGGTGTGTGGTCCATGTCTGGGAATCAATCCCTAGCCTGCTATTCAGTGGAGTGGGTGTGTGGTCCATGTCGGGAATCAATCCCTAGCCTGCTATTCAGTGGAGTGGGTCCGTGGTCCATGTCTGGGAATCAATCACTAGCCTGCTATTCAGTGGAGTGGGTGTGTGGTCCATGTCTGGGAATCAATCCCTAGCCTGCTATTCAGTGGAGTGGGTGTGTGGTCATGTCTGGGAATCAATCCCTAGCCTGCTATTCAGTGGAGAGGGTGTGTGGTCCAAGTCTGGGAATCAATCACTATCCTGCTATTCAGTGGAGAGGGTGTGTGGTCCAAGTCTGGGTTTAAGGGTCTCTTTTCAAGCTTAAAGAATAAACATTCAACACCATAGGCTAGAAAAGGTTGAATACATTGGCTATGCTGTCAATCCAGCATGACTTCCGCCGTGTTCAAAACAACTGGAAACCCGGGAACAGTTTTCTGTTTTCTAAAGCTTGAATCTGTTACAGAGTGGACTGAGTTTTGTAGACTTTACCCTATGCCAAGTTTCAATGTGCCACAGTTTAAAATGTGCTTTGTTTAGAAAGAGCACTAGTGCGAATTGAGTTATTGTACACAAGCACTTTCCCTAATGGAAATATGCGAATACATGGTAAAACACGCCAATTGGCTCTCGCTAGCTCGTGCTTGGCTCTTGATTAATTGTTTTGCTCAGTATGATTAATTTGCTTCCGAATTGAAATGACAGACTGTGGTCTATCTTGGGTTAGTTATAAAAAATCTTTGCTCATAGTTTATCGAATCCCATTGTGAGACTTTTTTTTTTCCAAGTGGACACTATTTGGCATGAAAGACCCCATTGATTTTGATAGCCATTCTCACTCAG
>NW_019945040.1:10151-30740 GCF_002910315.2 Salvelinus sp. IW2-2015
GCCCTCTTCACTTCATATACTCAACGAATGAGTGGATTTGCGAAGGAGATCAGTGGCGCTGTAGGTAGTTGAAAATGCAACCTCCACCTACACCTGCTATTCAGCGGAGTGCCGGTGTGGTCTGCCCTATGTACTGGGAATCATCACTATAGGTCCCTGAACTACATTAGGGAAGTGTTCCGCGTGTTGGTCCCAAGTCTCGTGGGAATCCAATCCACTAGGCTCTGACTATGCCCTATTCAGTGTTATTTGTGTGTCTTTTTCCGCGTGTTGTGGTCCAAGTCTCGGGACCTCCGTTACAGTCTTTTCTTATGTTCCTCATAATGCTATTCAGTGAGTGTCCGTCTCTGTGGTGTGGCGATTGCCTATTATGCACCTCGATGTCGGCGATTCTGGAATCTAATTCTCTGTAATGTACCTTGCTATTCATAGTCAGAATGAGAAGACCACGAACGGTAAGTGTGAGTCCCCGAGTGTCCAAAATAGTAACTGAGGGTATATCAATTCATACTTAAGTCTCTGCCCTCATTCCCATGATGCATGTGAGGAATGGGAGTTTTTCTAGAGGTGCCAAGTCTCTGAGGGAATCAGAACTTTCGGCCTTCCTTAGAACCTGGCAATATTCACGTTAGGAGTGAGGTTAGTTTGGTCTTCCCAGATAGAGGGCGCGTCCCGGGAAACTCGTAAATCAACCTCTAAAGTCCATTGCTTACTTTCCATTGTGGTGCTTATTTGTCTGATGTAGGTTTGCTCGTGATCCGATGCAATCTGGGAATCAATCCCTAGCTCGCTATTCAGTGGAGTGGGTGTGTGGTCCAGTCTGGGAATCAATCCCTAGCCTGCTATTCAGTGGAGTGGGTGTGTGGTCCATGTCTGGGAATCAATCACTTGGACCACACACCCACTCCACTGAATAGCAGGCTAGGGATTGATTCCCAGACTTGGACCACACACCCACTCCACTGAATAGCAGGCTAGTGATTGATTCCCAGACATGGACCACACACCCACTCCACTGAATAGCAGGTTAGTGATGCATTTCAACACCTACAGCCACTGATTCCTTCCAAACCACTCATTGTTGAATTTGCGATTTCCAACTTGTTGTRTAATGTTTATGTCCAWTGGCCAATGAGCACCGATATGTTTTATCTATAATTTCTCTTCATATGACAAGGATCGAAAAGGATTTGCCAGTAAACTGTCGACTTGATTCATGATGACGACTGGTGTCTAGCTCGCTAGATAATATTTTGAAAGTATGATGTTGACATGATCAGTCCAATCAAAGCTACGGTAGATATAAYGTAATTTGACGTCTTTTTATCTGTGGCCAATGACCTTRAGCCTTCTTGGATGGGCACTTCTAATGTAACTATATGGCAGTACCCAAGGGGCTTGAATATTTGAGCTCTCCCCGTAGATTGTGCGGTGACGTATTGTTCGCATGAGTGACAGAACACTGAGCCAATCACGGCGCAACTAGAGAACATTTTGCTCGGTATTTTCTGCCCCACCACCACAGAAAGCGCTGAGCTAGGCTGAAACACCTGCATTTTGGAGCTGCCTTACTCAAGAAAAGCAAAAAAAAGAGACCATGTTTGTATGCGGTGTCATGACGTGGCCCTTTTCTTGGTATAGATCATGGCTTCCCACTCTCTCCGACACCCAGGTTCTGTTATCTCAGGTCGTAAGGGGTGAGATCTTGCATGGAGCCCCAGATCGAGGGAGATTATCAGTGGTCTCGTATATCTTCCATTTCCTAGTAATTGCTCCCACAGTTGATTTCTTCAAACCAAGCTGCTTACCTATTGCAGATTCAGTCTTCCCAGCCTGGTGCAGGTCTACAATTTTGTTTCTGGTTGTCCTTTGACAGCTCTTTGGTCTTGGCCATAGTGGAGTTTGGAGTGTGACTGTTTGAGGTTGTGGACAGGTGTCTTTTAACTGATAACAAGTTCAAACAGGTGCCATTAATACAGGTAACGAGTGGAGGACAGAGGAGCCGCTTAAAGAAGAAGTTACAGGTCTGTGAGAGCCAGAAATCTTGCTTGTTTGTAGGTGTCCAAATACTTATTTTCCACCATAATTTGCAAATAAATTCATTAAAAATCCTACAATGTGATTTTCTGGATTTTTTTCTTTCTCATTTTGTCTGTCATAGTTGAAGGTACCTATGATGAAAATTACAGGCCTCTCTCATCTTTTTAAGTGGGAGAACTTGCACAATTGGTGGCTGACTAAATACTTTTTGCCCCACTGTAAGGTCCCACAGTTGACAGTGCACGTCAGAGCAAAAACTAAGCCATGAGGTTAGAAGGAATTGTCCGTAGAACACCGAGACAGGATAGTGTCAAAGCACAAAACAGTGTCAAAACAGGAGATGAAAACTAAATGGAAACTAAACAGGAGATGGATACTAAATGGAAACTAAACAGGAGATGGAAACTAAACAAGAGATGGAAACTAAACAGGAGATGGAAACAATGGAAACTAAACAGGAGATGGAAACTAAACAGGAGATGGAAACTAAACAGGAGATGGAAACTAAACAGAGAGTGGAAACTAAACAGGAGATGGAAACTAAACAAGAGATGGAAACTAAACAGGAGATGGAAACTAAACAGGAGATGGAAACTAAACAGGAGATGGAAACAAACAGGAAATGGAAATAAACAGAGATGGAAACAGGAGATGGAAACTAAACAGGAGATGGAAACTAAATGGAAACTAACAGGAGATGGAAACTAAATGGAAACTAAACAGGAGATGGAAACTAAACAGGAGATGGAAACTAAAAGAGAGATGGAAACTAAACAGGAGATGGAAACTAACAAGAGAGGAAACTAAACAGGAGATGGAAACTAAACAGGAGATGGAAACAAATGGAAACTATCTCCTGTTTAGTTTCCATCTCCTGTTTAGTTTCCATCTCTGTTTAGTTTCCATCTCCTGTTTAGTTTCCATTTAGTTTCTAAACAGGAGATGGAAACTGAACAGGAGATGGAAAACTGAACAGGAGATGGAAACTGAACAGGAGATGGAAACAAACAGGAGATGGAAACTAAACAGGAGAGTGAAACTAAACAGGAGATGGAAACTAAACAGAGATGGAAACTAAACAGAGATGGAACTAAACAGGAGATGGAAACTAAACAGGAGATGGAAACTAAACAGGAGATGGAAACTAAACAGGAGATGGAACTAACAAACAGGAGATGGAAAACTAAATGGAACTAAACAGGAGATGGAAACTAAATGGAAACTAACAGGAGATGGAAACTTAAACAGGAGATGGAAACTAAATGGAAACTAAACAGGAGATGGAACTAAATGGAAACTAAACAGAGATGGGAAAAAATGAAACTAAACAGGAGATGGAAACTAAATGGAAACTAAAACAGGAGATGGAAACTAAACAGGAGATGGAAACTAAATGGAAACTAAACAGGAGATGGAAAACTAAAACAGGAGATGGGAACTAAATGGAACTAAAACAGGAGATGGAAACTAAATGGAAACTAAACAGTGATGAAACTAAACAGGAGATGAAACTAAATGGAAACTAAACAGGAGATGGAAACTAAACAGGAGATGGAACTAAACAGGAGATGGAAACTAAACAGGAGATGGAAACTAAATGGAAACTAAACAGGAGATGGAAACTAAATGGAAACTAAACAGGAGATGGAAACTAAACAGGAGATGGAAAACTAAATGGGAAACTAAACAGGAGATGGAAACTAAATGGAAACTAAACAGGAGATGGAAACTAGAAACTAACAGGAGATGGAAACTAAACAGGAGATGGAAACTAAATGGAAACTAAACAGGAGATGGAAACTAAACAGGAGATGGAAACTAAATAGGAAACTAAACAGGAGATGGAAACTAAATGGAAACTAAACAGGAGATGGAAACTAAACAGGAGATTGGAAACGAAATGGAAATAAACAGGAGATGGAAACTAAACAGGAGATGAAACTGAACAGGAGATGGAAACTAAACAGGAGATGGAAACTGAACAGGAGATGGAACTAAACAGGAGATGGAAACTAAACAGGAGATGGAAACTAAACAGGAGATGGAAACTAAACAGGAGATGGAAACTAAACAGGGGGATGGAAACTAAACAGGAGATGGAAACTAAACAGGAGATGGAAACTAAACAGGAGATGGAAACTAAACAGGAGATGGAAACGAAATGGAAACTAAACAGAGATGGAAACTAAACAGGAGATGGAAACTGAACAGGAGATGGAAACTAAACAGGAGATGAAACTAAACAGGAGATGGAAACTAAACAGGAGATGGAAACTAAACAGGAGATGAAAACTAAACAGGAGATGGAAACTAAACAGAGGAAAAACTAAACAGGAGATGGAAACTAAACAGGAGATGGAAACGAAATGGGAAACTAAACAGGTGATGGAAACTAAACAGGAGATGGAAACTGAACAGGAGATGGAAACTGAACAGGAGATGGAAACTAAACAGTAGATGGAAACTAAACAGGAGATGGAAACTAAATGGAACTAACAGGAGATGGAAACTAAATGGAAACTGAAACAGGAGATGAAACTAAACAGGAGATGGAAACTAAATGGAAACTGAAAGGAGATGGAAACTAAACAGGAGATGGAAACTAAACAGGGATGGAAACTAAATGGAAACTGAACAGGAGATGGAAACTAAACAGGAGATGGAAACTAAACAGGAGATGGAAACTAAATGGAAACTAAACAGGAGATGGAAACTGAACAGGAGATGTAAACTAAACAGTAGATGGAAACTAAACAGGAGATGGAAACTAAACAGGAGATGGAAACTAAACAGGAGATGAAACTAAACAAGAGAAGGAAACTAAATGGAAACTAACAGTAGATGGAACTAAACAAGAGAAGGAAACTAAATGGAAACTAAACAGTAGATGGAAACTAAACAGGTGCGTGGTCAGACTAGAGAGATGGGGGTTGGCAGTCGCGGTGACAGAGACAGAAATCACAAACCACTCTTAACCTGTTCCTAGGCCATCTTCGTGTGTGATTGTGGTAGCAGTGACACATTCTCCTTATTGCTCCTGCTCTCTCACCGGAATGACAACAGTGCTGTTCACGGTTAAAATTTCTTACAACACAGATACAGGAACCAGCCCTCGAGTCCAACGCATCTCTACACTTCTATATGGATGATTTGCATGTATCCTCACACACACACACACACACACACACCACACACCACACACACACACACACACACACACAACACACACACACACACACACACACACACACACACACACACACCCTACAGTGTTTCTGTCTTGTGATGTACCCTGCATTCTCTCTTCTCTCTCTCTCTCTCTCTCTGTCTCTCTCTCTCTCTCTCTCTAAACAGGAGATGCTAAACTAAACAGTAGATGGAAACTAAACAGGAGATGGAAACTAAATGTATTTATAATATATTACAATTATATTTATAATTCATGTATTATGTATTTATAACAATGAACTTCTTTCAATAAAGCATTTTGAATTCTCTACTGGTTACAAAAGCTCTGACGAAGGCCGTGAGGCTGATACGTAAAGCTCTGACGAAGGCCGTGAGGCCGATACGTAAAGCTGATTAAAGATCAGTGATACTATCAAGAGTAGTGTGCGGTTTCCTTTTTCCTGCATTCTCTACTGGTTGAAATTAAATCTCTCATTTGATTAAATAGTACACCTATCATTTGTTTTTTACACTGCTGATACTCGCTGTTTATTATCTATGCAGTCACTTTACAAATGACCTCGAATAACCTGTGCCCCCCGCACATTGACTCGGTACCGGTACCCCCTGTATATAGCATCGTTATTGTTGTGTAATTTTCTTATGTTACTTTTTATTTTTTTACTTTCGTTTATTTAGTAAATATTTTCTTAACTCTATTTCTTTAACTGCATTGTTGATTATTATTTTTTTGAACCTTTATTTAACTAGGTAAGTCAGTTAAAAACCAATTCATATTTTCACGGTAAGGTCTACATCTGTTGTATTCGGGAGCATGTGACAAATAAAGTTTAATTTATCAGATCAATGCAGATGAAGGAAATTAGATATTGAGATGAACCAGTTTTAGAGTATTTACATGATACATAGGAAGTGTAGTGTACTTTTTTCCCTCAATTATATTTCTCTATATATGAATTAGAAATCAGCCTTTAACTAGTTATATCATGTTTATAGTCTATTGCATAGTTACAATGTGTAACCATTGATGCTCCAGGACCAGGATTGGTAAACACTGTTGAAGTGTATAATTGTAATACATACAGGCAGACACAGCATCATTCAAATACTGGAGTTTGATACTCTTGGTGTTGGATATGACTGAAAAATAATCTCAAAGACATTCATACCTAAACTGCACCTTTATTTGCCAAGGTAGAGTACATGATAAGTGAATATATTAAATGTACAGGCTACAATGTGGGGACCTCGTGCATGGTAATAACTACATGTAATTACGAGTTGCATCCTTGGCACAAAGTTATATTATATTCTACTCAATCCATAGGCTTCATTAAATGTCATTCAGACTGTTTTGAATTGGATACAACAGGGTATGATAGCTGAGGTTCATAGCTAGGTTCTGAACTAATATGTATACCATACGTTTTAGGGTTCATACACAGATCGGCTAGATAGCTAGCTACACATCCATAGGCATACAGGCATTTGTATCCTCCACTGCACAATAAGCAAGAACATGGTTAGCTTGCTACGTTACTTCAGCTGCATTGCACGGCAAATATCAGCAATGCAAGCTAGATTCTTTACATCCACTGTTTCCCAAGACGACAGCCTGGTTTGCTGGTTTTCTTAGGAGTCCCTACAACATTAAACAACCAGAATTACAATTTCAAACTCATGTCACACAACCCATAAAGCTAACCAGCTAGCTGGCTAATGTTAACTACTCAGCTAGCTTGCTAAATAGCGATTTTCGTCGATTAACATTACGGGAAAAAAATGCATAATCGTTTGTCTCTACATTAACTAAGATATTCCTCTCAACTGTATATTTTTTTACATGATTTGTTATGATGTTATAATCACTTACATTTGCATCCGTCCTAGTATTTTTGTCCGCCATCTTTGACGAAGAAAGTCTCCTACCTTGGGTCGCATTGCGTCAAATTCGTCATGGAAACCACTCGATATGATTGGTCATCGCTCAGCGGTCGCCGCTGGTGATTTGCATAAAGTTGGGAAACGTTGACCTTAATCGCCTCCTCCGCGCCGCCCAACGGTCCCTCGTCCTCTCCGCGTTCCTTCAATTGAAAATGAATAAGAAGTAGTGTTTCACCGCGCGGCACCGCGTGAAATAGTTTACACTAGGGCAGTCTGTGTCGCTTCCTGGTTCTGCTGGCCACATAGTGACAGTCAGTGAGTCAGAAGAATAGCAGTTCACTCTCGGAAGCAAAGGTAAGGGGCATTTCCTTTATCATATTGGAAAGTTAAATTGCGGGTGAAACGACTGGCTACTTTCAGTGCAATAAACGAGATGTCGACACAACCGACAAATGTTTGTCTGAGTTGCGAGAATAGATATGTAGGCTAGCTACCGGGTTTCTGTCTGGAAGGGAACGGAATCGGCTACGGAGATCTACTCAAAGTCCATAGAGAAATCACAACCGCGGCAGGTGTGAGTGCGTGTCTTATCGCAGCGGGTCGCCTACTGCCTATGTCCGCGCGTAAAGCATGTTTTATTTGGTCAAAATGTACCACAAATATAAAGTAGTAACATGCCTTTGGACTACCCTGTAAATTGACTGTATAAAGGAGTGCGGTTAAATAAATAGAAGCGGTCAGCATAGAGAAACTAGGAAAGACGTTTGAGGGAGATTCCGTTCACTGAAAGCGCCACACGCACACACACGCATGACCTCGAAGAAATAAAGAATTAAATTACTTTAATCCTCTATTGCCCTTTCAACCACAATATATGCTTGGCCTTATTCCAGAAAGCCCACCAGATTCTGAACGTATTCAGACCCTTTCACTTTYCCCACATTTTATTACCTTACAACCGTATTCTAAAATTGATTACATATATTTTTCCTTCAATGAACGCACAATACCCCATAATGACAAAGCGAAAACAGGTTTTTAGACAAAACTGAAATACCTTATTTACATAAGTATTCAGACCCTTTGCGATGAGACACGAAATTGAGCTCCGTTGACATGTTTCTGTCTATATAAGGTCCCACAGTTGACAGAGCATGTCAGAGCAAAATCCAAGCCATGAGGTTCAAAGGAACTGTCTGTAGAGCTCAGAGACAGGATTGAGTCGAAGCACAGATCTGGGGAAGGGTGCCAAAACATTTATTGGGGACCTTCGAAGCTGCAGAACGCAGTGGCCTCCATCATTCTTAAATGGAAGAAGTTTGGAACCACCAAGACTCTTCCTAGAGCTGGCCGCCCGGCCAAACTGAACAATCAGGGGAGAAGGGCCTTGGTCAGGGAGGTGACCAAGACCCCGATGGTCACTCTGTAAGTTAGCTTGAYGTGCTAGAAATTAATAGAAACAAGTTACTAAAATAAACGTTTTATCTTTTACCTCTGTGGAGATAGGAGAAGCTTTTAAGACAACCATCTCTGCAGCACTCCACCAATCAGGCCTTTATGGTAGAGTGGCCAGACGGAAACCACTCCTCAGTTAAAGGCACATGACAGCCCGCTGGGAGTTTGCCAAAAGGTTCCTAAAAGACCCAAGAAGACTTGAGTCTGYAATCGCTGCCAAAGGTGCTTCAACAAAGTACTGAGTAAAGAGTCTGAATACTTTTGTAAATTAGATTTCATTTAAAAAACATATAAATTAGCAATAAATAAACGTACAGTTTTGCTTTGTTATTATGGGGTTTTGTTGTGTGTAACTTTGAGGGGGTAGAGGAACAATTGAATCCATTTTAGAACAAGGCTGTAATGTAACAAAATGTAGAAAAAGTCAAGGGGTCTGAATACTTTCAGAATGTAGTGTAATGTATTTAAAGCCAACAGGATGTTCCATTCCCCTGAAAACAAACTAAAAGGATCTACACACACTGTCACGCATGACTAGGCCAGCATGCAGTACAGTGTATTCTCTGAGGGACTGATTAACTTTGTTTCAGACGCACCTGTTGTGTGCTTGTTGATGTGTGGGGGGGGTGTGTGTGTATGAATGAATGACATTTGGCAACCCGGGATTGATTGAAACATAAAAAAACATATATATTTTTTWAATGTATTACCCTTATTTTACCATGTAAGTTGACTGAGAACACATTCTCATTGACAGCAACAACCTGGGGAATAGTTACATCGGAGAGGGGATGAATGAGCCGATTGTAAACTGGGGATGATTAGGTGACTGTGATGGTATGAGGGACAGATTGGGAATTTAGCCAGGACACCGGGGTTAACACCCCTACTCTTACGATAAGTACCATGGGATCTTTAGTGACCACAGAGAGTCAGGACACCCGTTTAACATCCCATCCGAAAGACGGCACCCTACACGGGCAATGTCCCCAATCACTGCCCTGGGGCATTGGGATATTTATTGGTGTTCTGTGCAGTGCGCACCCGCATGAGGAGAAATCAATACATAATAATAAATATGGTTATCCAAGGAATAATTATTTCCCTAGAGCAGTAAAAATATATATATTTAAAAAAAATGCATCCAGAAAAATGAAACCAAGTTTGAACAACGTCTGGCACAAAGTGTGAGACAGCCCTACATTCAATCTACATACATGCGTACCATTTGTGTGAGACAGCCCTACATTCAATCTATATACAAGCGTACCATTTGTGTGNATTTGTGTGAGACAGCCCTACATTCAATCTATATACAAGCGTACCATTTGTGTGAGACAGCCCTACATTCAATCTATATACAAGCGTACCATTTGCTATATAGGAGCAAAAAAAATTGTGTAATTTAATTATAGGTCGCCTTTTTTTCTTATTTATTTTATAAAAAATAAAAATAAAATCAGCTAACGGAAATACACGATAGACACAAACATTTCAGTTTCCTCTCATTGCTCAGACGCTTAATGCCAGAGTACAGTACATTCAGAGTATTCAGACCCGTTGACTTTTTCCATATTTTGTTACGTTACAGCTTTAATCTAAAATGGATTAAAATAATATAGATATTTTTTAATATCCTGATCCATACCCAAAAATGACAAAGCAAAAAACACGTTTTCAGAAATGTTTGCAAATGTATAAAAAAAWTWAAAATAACTGAAATATCACATTTACATAAGTATTCAGACCCTTTACTCAGTACTTTGTTGAAGCACCTTTGGCAGCGATTACAGCCTAGAGTCTTCTTGGGTATGAAGCTACAAGCTTGGCACACCTGTATTTGGGGAGTTTCTCAGATTCTTCTCTGCAGATCCTCTCAAGCCACTCCACTGTTGTCTTGGCTGTGTGCATAGGGTCGCCCCAGTCTGAGGTCCTGAGTGCTCTGGAGCAGGTTTTCATCAACAATCTCTCTGTACTTTGCTCTGTTCATCTTTGCCTCGAATCTGACTAGTCACACAGTCCCTACCGCTGAGGAGTGGCTTCCGTCTGGCCACTCTACCATAAAGACCTGATTGGTAGAGTGCTGCAGAGATGGTTGTCCTTTTGGAAAGTTCTCCCATCTCCACACAGGAACTCTGGAGCTCTGTCAGAGTGACCATCAGGTTCTTGGTCACCTCACTGACCAAGGCCCTTCTCCCCCGATTGCTCAGTTTGGCGGGGCGGCCAGCTCTAGGAAGAGTCTTGGTGGTTCCAAACTTCTTCCATTTAAGAATGATGGAGGCCACTGCGTTCTTGGGGACCTTCAATGCTGCAGAAATGTGTTGGTACCCTTCCCCAGATCTGTGCCTCGAAACAATCCTGTCTCAGAGCTCTACGGACAATTCCTTTGACCTCATGGCTTGGTTTTTGCTCTGACATTCACTGTCAACTGTGGGACCTTATATATAGGCGTGTGCCTTTCCAAATCATGTCCAATCAATTGAATTTACCACAGGTGGAACTCTAATCAAATTGTAGAAACATCTCAAGGATGATCAATGGAAACAGGATGCACCTGAGCTCAATTTTCAGTACATTTGATTAAATTTGCAAACATTTCAAAAAAAAAAACAACGTGGACAAAGTCAAGGGGTCTGAAAACTTTCCAAAGGCGGTGCTTTATAAAGGAGGGTAAAGGATTGATTTATCTAGTGAGAAAAGAGAGAGGACTTCTACTGAATGTACCATTATCAGATCACTTCAAAGCTAATATCACAACCTACCAAAGGGCAAAGTACCTGGGGTTGTTTTCAATCAGATTAAACACCTTCATATAGTAGCATTTTTGACTATGCTTGTATTGTATTGTATTCTATTCTCTCCGGTCCGGGTGGGTCCAGTCAGTATTCGATGGCAGAGTGGAGGGAGTGGGCGGGTCCAAGATGAGTGCTGACACGCTATTGGAGGAGACACTGATCAAGCGGTCTCAGCAGAAGAGGTTAACATCGCCGCTGAACTACAAGGAGAGAGTGTTCGTCCTCACCAAGACCAAGCTCACATATTATGAGTTCAGAGCTGAGGTGAGACTGGCAGACACATACCGTTCCCTGTACGATGGAGGCATGGTGTATGGACTGGGCCCATATCTTTTAGGTCTCCTGTCTGACTGGGCCCATTTCCTTTAGGTCTCCTGTCTGACTGGTCCTGTCTGAATGGGCCCATATACTTTAGGTCTCCTGTCTGACTGGGCCCATATCCTGTAGGTCTCCTGTCTGACTGGGCCCATTTCCTTTAGGTCTCCTGTCTGACTGGGCCCACACCCTTTAGGTCTCCTGTCTGACTGGGCCCACATCCTTTAGGTCTCCTGTCTGACTGGGCCCACATCCTTTAGGTCTCTTGTCTGACTGGGCCCATTTCCTTTAGGTCTCCAGTCTGACTGGTCCCATTTCCTGTTAGTCAAACTAGTTTATTTCCCATTACTTTTCTACATATGTCGTGTTTTTGACCCATTTGATAACTTGTGTGAATGTTACCAGGTGTGGCTATGCACATACCTCGCCGTGTTCTGTCCTTCTGTCTCTCTCCTGTCCAAAACCTCGCTGTGTTCTGTCCTTCTGTCTCTCTCCTGTCCAAAACCTCGCCGTGTTCTGTCATTACTGTCTCTCTCTCCTGTCCAAAACATCACTTGCTGTCTGTCCTTCTGTCTCTCTCTCTCTGTCCAAAAACCTCACCTGTGTTCTGTCCTTTCTGCTCTCTCTCCTGTCCAAAACTCTCACTGTGTTCTGTCCTTCTGTCTCTCTCCTGTCCAAACCTCGCTGTGTCTGTCCTTCTGCTCCTCCTGTCCAAAACCTCCTGTGTTCTGTCTCTGTCTCTCTCCTGTCCAAAACCTCGCCGTGTTCTGTCCTTCTGTCTGTCTCTTCCTGTCCAAAACTCGCCTGTGTTCTGTCCTTCTTGTCTCTCTCTCCTGTCCAAAACCTCACTGTGTTCTGTCCTTCTGTCTCTCCTCCTGTCCAAAACCTCACTGTGTTTTTCTGTCCTTCTGTGTCTCTCCTGTCCAAAACCTCGCTCTGTTCTGTCCTTCTGTCTCTCTCCTGTCCAAAAACCTCACTGTGTCTGTGCCTTCTGTCTCTTCTCCTGTCCAAAACCTCACCTGTGTTCTGTCCTTCTGTCTCTCTCCTGTCCAAAACCTCGACTGTGTTCTGTCCTTCTGTCTTCTCTCCTGTCCAAAACCTCACTGTGTTCTGTCCTTCTGTCTCTCTCCTGTCCAAAACCTCACTGTGCTGTTCTGTCCTTCTGTCTCTTCTCGTGTCCAAAACCTCACTGTGTTCTGTCCTTCTCTTTCCTGTCCAAAAACCTCACCTGTGTTCTGTCCTTCTGTCTCTCTCCTGTCCAAAAACCTCACTGTTCTGTCCTTCTGGTCTCTCTCCTGTTCCAAAAACATCACTGTGTTCTGTCCTTCTGTCTCTCTCCTGTCCAAAAACCTCACTGTGTTCTGTCCTTCTATTTCCTGTCCAAAACCTCACTGTGTTCTGTCCTTCTGTCTCTCTCCTGTCCAAAACATCACTGTGTTCTGTCCTTCTGTCTCTTCCCTGTCCAAAACCTCCTGTGTTCTGTCCTTCTGTCTCTCTCCTGTCCAAAACATCACTGTGTTCTGTCCTTCTGTCTCCTCCTGTCCAAAAACCTCACTGTGTCTCCTTCTGTCTCTCCTGTCCAAAACCTCGCTGTGTTCTGTCCTTCTGTCTCTCTCCTGTCCAAACCTCACTGTGTTCTGTCCTTCTGTCTCTCCTGTCCAAAACCTCACCTTGTTCTGTTCCTTCTGTCTCTCTCCTGTCCAATACCTCACTGTGTTCTGTCCTTCTGTCCTCTCCTGTCCAAAACCTCGCTGTGTGTCTGTCCTTCTGTCTCTCTCCTGTCCAAAACCTCCTGTGTTCTGTCCTTCTGTCTCTCTCCTGTCCAAAACCTCACTGTGTTCTGTCCTTCTGTCTCTCTCCTGTCCAAAACCTCACTTGTTCTGTCCTTCTGTCTCTCTCCTGTCCAAACCTCACTGTGTTCTGTCCTTCTGTCTCTCCTGTCCAAAACCTCGCTGTTCTCCTTCTGTCTCTCTCCTGTCCAAAACCTCCTGTTTTCTGTCCTTCTGTCTCTCTCCGTCCAAAACCTCGCTGTGTTCTGTCCTTCTGTCTCTCTCCTGTCCAAAACCATCGCTGTGTTCTGTCCTTCTGTCTCTCTCCTGTCCAAATAACCTCGCGTTTCTGTCCTTTCTGTCTCTCTCCTGTCCAAAACCTCACTGTGTTCTGTCCTTCTTGTCTCTCTCCTGTCCAAAACCTCACTGTGTTCTGTCCTTCTGTCTCTCTCCTGTCCAAAACCTCACTGTGTTCTGTCCTTCTGTCTCTCTCCTGTCCAAAACCTCACTGTGTTCTGTCCTTTCTTTTCCTGTCCAAAACCTCACTTGTTTCTGTCCTTCTGTCTCTCTCCTGTCCAAAACCTCACTGTTCTGTCCTTCTGTCTCTCTCCTGCTCCAAAACCATCACTGTGTTCTGTCCTTCTGTCTCTCTTCCTGTCCAAAACCTCCTACTGTTTCTGTCCTTCTTTTCCTGTCCAAAACCTCACTGTGTTCTGTCCTTCTGTCTCTCTCCTGTCCAAAACATCACTGCTGTTCTGTCCTTTCTGTTCTCTCTCCTGTCCAAAAACCTCACTGTGTCTGGCCTTCTGTCTCTCTCCTGTCCAAAACACACTGTTTTCGTCCTTCTGTCTCTCTCCTGTCCAAAACCTCACTTTTTTGTTTCTGTCCTCTCTGTCTTCCTGTCCAAAACCTCGCTTGTTCTGTCCTTCTGTCTCTCTCCTGTCCAAAAACCTCACTTGTTTCTGTCCTTCTGTTCTCTCCTGTCCAAAACCTCACTGTGTCTTCCTTCTGTCTCTCTCCTGTCCAAACCAAACCTCACTGTGTTCTGTCACTTCTGTCTCTCTCCTGTCCAAAACCTTCCTGTTTCTGTCCTTCTGTCTCTCTCCCTGTCCAAAACCTCACTTTCTGTCCTTCTGTCTCTTCTCCTGTCCAAAAACCTCGCTGTGTTCTGTCCTTCTGTCTCTCTTCCTGTCCAAAACCTCACTGTGTCTGTCCTTCTGCTCTCTCCTGTCCAAAACCTCCTGTGTTCTGTCCTTCTGTCTCTCTCCTGTCCAAAACCTCACTGTGTTCTGCCTTCTGTCTCTCTCCTGTCCAAAACCTCGCTGTGTTCTGTCCTTCTGTCTTCTCCTGTCCAAAACCTCACTGTTCTGTCCTTCTGTCTCTCTCCTGTCCAAAACCTCGCTTGTCTGTCCTTCTCTCTCTCCTGTTCCAAAACCTCACTGTGTTCTGTCCTTCTGTCCTCTCTCCTGTCCAAAACCTCGCTGTGTTCTGTCCTTCTGTCTTCTCTCCTGTCCAAAAAACCTCACTGTGTTCTGTCCTTCTGTCTCTCTCCTGTCCAAAACCTCACTGTGGTCTGTCCTTCTGCTCTCTCTCCTGTCCAAAACCTCACCGTGTTCTGTCTCTCTGTTCGCTGTTCACAGAAGAAGTTTAAGAAGGGTCCGTCGACCTGCAGAAAGTCAGGTGTGTTGGAGATCGTGAAGAATGACGGAGTCATACCCTGTCAGAACAAATACCCCTTCCAGGTGTGGTGTTACATATACAGCCAAAATGATGGTAGACCCCCCCCCCCCCCTACCAGGGTGTCTGTAGTGTACAGTGTTAATGGTGGCCTCTCCCCCCCCCCCCCCCAGTGGGTGTATGACACAAGCACTCTCTATGTATTTGCTCCCAGCTATGAGAGTAGGAGGATCTGGATCCAAAACATTAAGGAAGGTCAGTGATTAGCCATTTTTTTTTTACATCATCTAGTTACTGTATCCTACGCTGTAAACTCTGTATCTGTTGTTGTCCCAGCATACAGA
This sequence comes from Salvelinus sp. IW2-2015, assembly GCF_002910315.2. Lineage (NCBI taxonomy): Eukaryota > Metazoa > Chordata > Actinopteri > Salmoniformes > Salmonidae > Salvelinus > Salvelinus sp. IW2-2015. The sequence continues at coordinate 25,620 of NW_019945040.1, forward strand.
TGTAGAATCTTTATTTGAGCCAGTTTKCTGCAGCAGGAAAATAATGTGGATTATCATTAATCAACATTGTTTTGTAGGGGTTGATCGATGTGTTTTTTTGTTAGGGCAAAGCAAGTCTGCATTTTTAAAGTGGAAATCACAACGCTTTTAGAAACCTTTTTTAAACCTCGAATACTATAAAAGTTGTGTTGTGCAAGGAAAATTGTCAGCAACAAAAGAGTGATCAAATTAAGATACTACATCTGTAGGYAGGTGTATGTTGTTTTATCAGGTATCTGATGAACCAGATGTTTGTTCCTCTCTTGTGTGTTGATGTTGGTGGTGGATGTAATTCCAGAGATAAGGGACAACTCTGTGATCGTTGCTAAGTTCCATCCTCAGTTCTGGATGGAGGGCGTGTGGCTGTGCTGTCGTCAGGCAGAGAAACTGGCCCCGGGCTGTGAGGAATACAACCTGTTTGGAGACCGTAAGATCTATCCCCTATCTAAACTGTCTGTCTTCTCATTGCCAGAAGTATTTGGACACCCTTTCAAATGAGTGTCTTCGGCTATTTCAGTCGCACCTGTTGCTGACAGGAGTATAAAATCGAACACACAGYAATGCAATCTCTATAGACACAAACATTGGCAGTAGCATACAGCATACAATGACGTTCTAGACGATTCTGTGACAACTTTGTGGTAACAGTTTGGGGAACGCCCTTTTCCTGTTTCAGCATGACAAAGCCCCCGTGCACAAAGCCAGGTCCATACTAGAAAGGGTTTGCCGAGATCAGTGTTTAAGAACTTGACTTGCCTTCACAGAGCCCTGACCTCAACCTCACCGAACACCTTGCATAACACTTTCCTACGTTTCCGCGCAGCAGGCCAGGTACCTCTATGCGTGGTCAGGTGAGCGCGAGCGCTCCCTCAACGTTATCAGAGAAAACAGACACATGTTCATTGCTCGCATGGATCACTGCAAACAAAAAGACTTTGGAAAATATGGAAATCTCCTAGTAAATGATAGTTATGAAATAAACCAAAACTTGTTTCTCACAGGTGTAGCAGCTCTGCAAACAACGTTTTCAGTCCGAAGATTGAGAACAGTGAATGACTGTATTTAAAAAAAATCTGTCGTTCTGCCCCTGAACAAGGCAGTTTAACCCACTGTTCCCCGGTAGGCCGTCATTGAAAATAAGAATTTGTTCTTATCTGACTTGCCTATTTAAATAAAGGTAAAATTAAACAAATGTGTACTGCATCAAATTGGGGGCTTCCCAAATATGCAAAGGCCTACGAGCTTGTGATTTTTTTAAACAATCCACCGCAAAAAAAATAAAAAAAATATTCAAATAAGCTCTTGATCCTCTTCCTCCATGGAATCAAGTCAAGGCTTTCTGGTGAAGTGGTGTTATCCCTGATGCACTGTTTAGAGTGGTGTTATCCCTGATGCACTGTTTTAGAGTGGTGTTATCCCGGGTGATTGGCGTTTATCGTCGAAGGAATTGAGCGTTACACCGAGGCCTGTTACTCTGGAGCCGGGCTCGCTTTGGAGGTGGAGGTCCGTTCATGCGTCTGGGCGGGATTTGTCACAAATCATCGGACTGAGCTTTTGTCATTGTCATGAGGCAATCTCAATGCTGTGCGTTACAGGGGAAGACATTCCTCCTCCCTCATGTGGTACCCTTCCTGCAGGGTCATCCTGACAGACCCTCCAGCATTGACCAATGCCACAGCCATACTGCCTCGTTCTGTGCGTTGATTTCCTGCAAGACAGTAATGTCAGTGTTCTGCCATGGCCAGCGAAGAGCCGCCAACCTTCAATCCAGTTGAGCATGTCTGGGTTACCTGTAGGATCGGAGGGTGAGGGCTAGGGACATTCCCCAGAAAATGTCCGGGAACTTGCAGTACCTTGTGGGAAGAGTGGGTAAACATCTCACAGCAAGAAACTGACAATCTGTCAGTCCATGAGGAGAGGAATGCACTGCATGTACTAATGCAAGCTGGTGGCCACCACCAGATACTGACTGTTACTGGGTTTTTTGATTTTTGATCCCCCCTTTGTTCAGGACACATTATTTCTGTTATGTTAGTCAGTTGTGAAACTTGTTCAGTTTATATCGCAGTTGTTGAAACTTATGTTCATACAAATATTTCCACATGTTGAGTTTTGCTGAAAATAAACGCAGTTGTCAGTGAGATGACGTATGTATTTTTTGTCTGAGTTTATTATTATTACAGTTCTTCAGTCCCAGTTGATAGGATAGTCTCTCTAATCAGAGCTCATCTAGGTTGTTGTGTCCAGGTGACTGATAGGATAGTCTCTCTAACAGAGCTCATCTTAGGTTGTTCTCCGTGACTGATAGGATAGTCTCTCTAATTGAGCTCATCTAGGTTGTTCTCCAGTGACTGATAGATAGTCTCATCTAATAGAGCTCCATCTAGGTTGTTCTCCATGACTATAGGATTTAGTCTCTCTAACAGAAGCTTCATCTTAGGTTGCTTCTCCAGTGATTGATAGGATAGTCTCTTAACAGAGCGTCATCTAGTTGTTCTCCAGTGACTTTGTAGGATAGTCCTCTAAATAGAGCTTATCTTAGGTGTTGTCCAGTGATTGATGGATGAGTCTCGCTAATAGACTCATCTAGGTTCGTGTCCAGTATTTGATAGGATAGTCTCTCTAATAGAGTCTACATCTTAGGTTGTTCTCCAGGGACTGATAGGATAGTCTCTTTTTGCGGAGTTTAGAAAAAAACTATTAAACAAATCCAAAATGTGTTTTGAGATTCTTCAAAGTAGCACCCTTTGCCTTGTGACAGCTTTGTTCACTCTTGCATTCTCGCAACCAGCTTTTACCTGAATGCTTTTCCAACAGACTTTAAGGAGTTCACCATCATATGCTGAGCACTGGTTGGCTGCTTTTCATTCACTTGGCAGTCCAACTCATCCCAAACCATCTCAAAAGGGTCGAGGTCGCGGTGAATTGTGGAGGCCAGGTCATCTGATGCCCAGCACTCCATTACATTTTACATTACATTAACTTCATTTAGCAGCACGCTCTTGATCCAGAGCCGACTTACAAATTGGTGCATCCACCTTATGATATTCCAGTGGAACAACCACTGTAAATAGTGCATCTAACTCTTTTAAGGGGGGGGGGGGGGGTAGAAGGATTACTTTATTCCTATCCCTAGTATTCTTTAAATAGCCCCTACAAACAGCGCTGGAGGTGTGTTTGCGTCATTGTCCTGTTTGAAAAATAAATTGATAGTTCCCACTAAACACAAAACCAGATTGCGATGCGTATCGCTGCAGAATGATGTGGTAGCCATTAGGGTCGACGATTTGTATAATTCTTCAACACCATACTGATACCGATTTATGGAGGACCAAAAAAAGCCGATACTGATTTAATCAGCCAATTTTTATTCTATTTTTTTGATTGCATTATTACAAATATATATTTTAAAAACAATGACAAACAATACTGAATGAACACTTTTATTTTAACTTAATATAATACACAAAATTTCAATATCCCAGGTAAAAATTTTAGGTTGTAGAATTATAGGACTATTTTCTCTCTATACCATTTGTTATATTTCATTATACCTTTGACTATTGGATTTCTTATAGCACTTTAGTATTCCAGTCTAATTCTTCGGGATGTGATAGCTTAAGTCATAAACAGCCTCAACATTGTTAAGGCTGCTGGCAAACACATAAGTGCTGTTTGAATGAATGCTTACGAGCATTGCTGCTTGCCTACCCACCGCTCAGTCAGACTGCTCTATCAAATTCGACGTAATTATAATAAACACAGAAATACGATGCCTTGGCGTCATTAATATGGTCAAAATCCGGGACACGATCATTTAGAAAACAACATTTATTATTTCAGTGAAATACGGAACCGTTTACTGTATTTTATTCGAACGGGTGCATCCCATAAATATTGCTGTTTACATTGTAGCACAACCTTCAATGTTATGTCATAATATGCTAAAATTCAGGCAAATTAGTTCACGGTTTGCAACGAGGCCAGGCGCCCAGACTGTTACATTAGACCCTACTCTGTCTTGCACTGACGCAAGAGAAGTGGACACAATTTTCCCTAGTTTAATACTAACATGAATTTCTTTTAACCAAATATGCAGGTTTAAAAATACACTAAAAATATACTTCTGTTATTTGATTTTAAGAAAGGCACTGATGGCGTTTTATGGTTAGGTACATTCGTGCAACGCAATTGTGCTTTTTTCCGCGAATGCGCTTTGTTAAATCATCACCCGGTTTGGCCGAAGATGAAGTAGACGCATTCAATGATAAATTCACAGGCACCGCATTTGATTATAGTGCAACGCAGGATAAGCTAGTTAACTACACATGGTTGATGATATTACTAGTGTTAAACTAGGTGATTTATGTGGAGATTGATTGTTTTTGTTATAAGGTCAGTTTAATTGCTTAGCTAGCAACTTACCTTGGCTCCTGTGCAGCCACAATCCTTTTGTGCTGCACTCACGTAACAGTGGTCAGCCTGCCCACTCAGTCTCCTCGTAGGATTACAATTTTTAATGCGGCCATAATCGGCTGTCCAAAAGGCAGCATTCCGATTTGTTATGAAAACTTGAAATCGCCCTAATTAATCGCTATGTCGACTTCTAGTAGCCATGCTGATTAAGTGAATTGCTGAAATATATCACAGGACGTGTTGTCACCAGCAAAGCACCCCCACAAGAGCATGATCCTTGCATACTATCAAGAGCAGTGATACTGATCAAAGCAGTGATACTATCAAGAGCAGTGATACTATCAAGAGCAGTGATACTAGCTTTAGAGCAGTGATAACTAGCTAGAGCAGTGATACTAGCAAGAGCAGTGATACTATCAAGAGCAGTGATACTAGCAAGAAGCGAGTGATACTAGCAAGAGCAGTGATACTAGCAAGCAGCAAGTGATACTAGCAAGAGCAGTGATACTAGCTAGAGCAGTGATCCTAGCAAGAGCAGTGATACTAGCAGAGCAGTGATTCTAGCAAGAGCAGTGATACTAGCGCTAGAGCAGTGATACTAGCTAGAGCAGTGATACTAGCAGAGCAGTGATACTAGCTAGAGCAGTGATCCTGGGAGACTAGGCA
>NW_019945040.1:33883-39945 GCF_002910315.2 Salvelinus sp. IW2-2015
AGATGCACTGTTTAGTGTGGGTTGTTATCCCTGATGCACTGTTTTAGCAGTGGTGTTATCCCTGATGCACTGTTTAGAAGTGGTGTTATCCCTGATGCACTGTTTTAGAGTGGTGTTATCCCTGATGCACTGTTTTAGAGTAGGTGTTATCCCTGATTGCACTGCTTTTTAGAGTGGTGTTATCCCAATGCACTGTTTTTAGAGTGGTGTTATCCCTGATGCACTGTTTCTAGAGTGGTGTCCATATTCCTGATGCACTTTTTAGAGTGGTGTTATCCCTGAATGCACTGCTTTTTAGAGTGGTGTTATCCCTGATGCACTGTTTAGAGTGAGTGTTATCTCAGATGCACTGTTTTAGAGTAGGTGTATCCCAGATGCACTTTTAGAGTGGTGTTATCCCCGATGCACTGTTTAGAGTGGTTGTTATTCCTGATGCACTGTTTTAGAGTGGTTGTTATCCCTGATGCACTGTTTAGAGTGGTTTATCCCCTGATGACTGTGTTTAGAGTTGCGTGTTATCTCAGAATGCACTGTTTTAGAGTGGTGTTTCCCTGATGCCACTGCTTTTAGAAGTGGTGGTTATCCCTTGATGCACTGTTTAGGAGTGGGTGTTATCCCTGATGCACTGTTTAGAGTGGTATCCCAGATGCACTGTTTAGAGTGGTGTTATCCCTGATGCACTGTTTTAGAGTGGTTGTTATCTCAGATGCACTGTTTTAGAGTGGTGCATGTTAATCCCTGATGCACTGTTTTAGAGTGGTGTTATCCCTGATGCCACTGTTTAGAGTGGTGTTATCCCTTTGATGCACTGTTTTAGTAGTGGTGTTATCCCAGATGCCACTGTTTCAGAGTGGTGATCCCAGATGCACTGTTTTAGAGTGGTGTTATCCCAGCATGCCACTGTTTTTTTAGAAGTGGTGTATCCCCGATGCCACTGTTTTAGAGTGGTGTTATCCCAGATGCACTGCTTTTAGGAGTGGCGTGTTAGGGCCCTGATGCCCACTGTTTAGAGTGGTGTTATCCCAGATGCACTGTTTTTAGAGTGGTGTTATCCCAGATGCCCACTGTTACTTTTTAGAGTGGTGTTATCCCCGATTGCCACTGTTTTAGAGTGTGTGTATCCTGTTATCCCAGATGCACTGTCTTTAGAGTTGGTGTTATCCCTGATGCAACTGTTTTAGAGTGCGTGCTTAATCCCAAGATGCACTGCTTTTAGAGTTGGTGTTATCCCTGATGCACTGTTTTAGATTGGTGTAATATCCCGATGCACTGTTTTAGCAGTGGTGTTATCCCCGATGGCACTGTTTGTAGAGTGGTGTTATCCAGATACGACCTGTTTTTAGAGTTGGTGTTATCCCTTGAGCACTGCTTTAGAGTGGTTGTTATCCCTGAGGGTTGCCACTGTTGTTAGAGTTGGTGTATCCCTGATGCACTCTTTTAGAGTGCGTGTTTATCCCCGAATGCACTGTTTAGAGTGTGTTATCCCCGATCACTGTTTAGAGTGATTGTTATCCCAGATGCACTGTTTTAAGTATCTCTCTAGAGCAGTGATACTAGCTAGAGCAGTGATACTAGCTAGAGCAGTGATACTAGCAAGAGCAGTGATACTAGCAAGAGCAGTGATACTAGCAAGAGCAGTGATACTAGCAAGAGCAGTGATACTAGCTAGAGCAGTGATACTAGCAAGAGCAGTGATACTAGCTAGAGCAGTGATCCTGTGATACTAGCTAGAGCAGTGATACTAGCTAGAGCAGTGAGCAGGTTTCTTCCTCTCTTAAAATGCTGAAAGAAATCATATTTCTGCAGTTACTGAGTCAAAATGTACATATGTATCCAGGAGTTAATATTATATGTGAGAGGTTATATACTTACAGTCAGTGTCCATAGTTCAGTCAGGCTACTATTCCATTTAACCCACCTGAACAGTACAGTTCCTTTGACGTGTTGAAGTCCTCGTCTTGTGACTGTCAACTAGACTACTGTTCTATAACATTAGACTACTGTCACCATAGCAACACCCACCCGTAGCATGCGCTCCAGCGGGTATATCTCACTGGTCAGCCCTAAAGCCAACACCTCCTTTGGCCACCTTTCCTTCCAGTTCTCTGCTGCCAATGACTGGAACGAATTGCAAAAATGAAGTTGCTTTCAAAAATGAAGTTGGAGACTTGTATCTGCCTCACTAACTTTAAGCATCAGCTATCTGAACAGCTTACTGATCGCAGCAGCTGTACACAGTCTGTCTGTAAATAGCCCATCCAACTAACTACCTACCTCATCCCCATATTGTTTTTATTTACTTTTTTGCTCTTTTACACACCAGTATTTCTACTTGCACATCATCATCTGCACATATATCACTCCAGTGTTAATTTGCTCAATTGTAATTACTTCGCTACTATGGCCTATTTATTGCCTTACCTCCCTTACGCCATTTGCACACACTGTATATAGACGTTTTCTATTGTATTATTGACTGTATGTTTGTTTATTCCATGTGTAACTCTGTTGTTTGTGTCGCACTGCTTTGCTTTATGTTGGCCAGGTCGCAGTTGTAAATGAGAACTTGTTCTCATCTGGACTGCCTGGTTAAATAAAGGAGAGAGAGATATATATATATATAGATATAGATATAGATATATAGATATATATATATATATAGATATAGCACGGCTTTCACTTTTTTCTGACCAAAAGCATTTGGGTTATGAGTCAACCTACATATCACTAATACACATATACACACACTCTCACACACACATACACACACACTCACTCACTCACTCACTCACACTCATGAGTACATGTTCTCTGTAGCTGTTGACTTTGAATAATGAAAGAACAATTCTCTTCCTCTTTTCAGTTTCGAGGAAACTTCTTCCTCCCATACCTGGAGAGGAGGTCACAGGAAGGGTAAGAACACTGTCTGTCTAGTTCCTCTGTCTCTGTCTCTCGCTCTCTCTCTCTCGTGCTCTCGCTCTCTCTCTCTCTCTCTGTCCCTCTCTGTCTCTCTCTCTCTGTCTCTCTCTCTCTGTCTCTCTCTCCCTCTCTCTCTCTCTACCATTTCCTCTTTACACTCTCTGTCTCTGTCTGTCTGTCTCTCTCTGTCTGTCTCTGTCTCTCTCTGTGTCTCTCTGTCTCTGTCTGTCTGTCTGTCTGTCTTCTGTCTGTCTGTCTGTCTGTCTGTCTGTCTGTCTGTTCTGTCTGCTCTGTCTCTGTCTGTCTTGCTCTGTCTGGTTGTCTCTGTTTGTGTCTCTGTCCTGTCTCTGTCTCTCTCTCTGTCTCGTCTCGTCTCTGTCTCGCTCTCGTCTGTCTCTCTGCTCTCTGTCTCTCTGTCTCTCGTCTCTGCTCTCTGTCTCTCTCTGTCTCTGTCTGTCTCGTCTGCCTGTTCCTCTGCCGGTCTCTGTCTCTGCTTCTGTCTCTGTGTCTCTGTCTCTTCTCTGTCTCTCTCTTCTAGTCTGTCTTTTCTTTCACTCTCTCTCACACCACACACACACAAAAACCCTTCAGTAGTCATCCCACCTCAACAAGCACAAGAAAGAGGTTTAAGACACCGACCATGCTAGATTGTTTTTTAAAATATTCTTAGTTAGAAACCGATACGATTAGCATTCCTTGAAACATTATTTTGTTAAAATTAAATTGAAGCCAATTGAGTGCCACCAAATTGTCAACATTTTTATTTTATTTATTTATATGATTCATATTAAACTCAAAAGTATAGTGCCTAACATCCAATTTGACCATTAATATAGATATAATTAATTATAATAATTATATTCCTAAACTGATAATTTATTCCTAACGATTAGTAAGACATGAGGAATCCAATAAAAGTAATTCAAAAACCACCAGACCCCCCCCCCCATCCACACAAATCCCACCCAACAACCAGTATTACATATATCAGTTCTCTGTCTGACAAGTAATTGCACTGACTTCAATGGCTAACTTCTCTGAACAGGGGAAAATAAAACATCAGCAGATTCAGATGAATATATTACATAAGAGAAGAAGCAATACTCCAAGCAACAACATACTACCTGCCAGACATAGAGAATTATACTATATACTTGTTGGTGGATTGGTGTGGGGGGGGTCCCTGGGTGGATTGGCGTGGGGTGTGGGGGGTCCCTGGGGATTGGCGTTGGGGTCCCTGGGTGATTGGCATTGGGGGCCTGTAGGGATTGGCGTGTGGGTGTGGGGTCCCTGGTTGGATTGGCGTGGGTGTGGGGGTCCCTGTGGAGATGGGCGTTTGGGGGCCTGGGCTGGGGATTGTTGGGGGGGGCGTGGGGTGGGTCCTGGAGTGGATTTTGAAACATTTTATTGGACGTCTTAATCATTGTTATGAAGAAGACTTGTGGTCCAAATTGGATGTTAGGTGCAATTCAATTCGCTTTATTTCTCAGAGATCTAATTATAAATTTAATCAAAATAATGTTACAGGAATGCTAATCCTACCTGTTGCTAACTGCAGAAACGATTTCAGAACAATCTGAGATGGTGGGTGACATCATGGCTTGTWGATATGACATGGAATGGCCCTTCTGCCTTCTAGAATTTCTGTTGTAATATTACCCGACAAATAGTAAGCTATAACAAAAATGAGTCATACCCTAGCAACCAGACAAGCTGGATACAACAGAAACAGAACAAAGTTAACAAATGTCCCTTTTCGTCCCTTCGTCCCTTCTCCCCTCCCTTCTCCCTTCACTTTGTCCCTCCCTTCTCTCCTCCTTTTGACCCTCCCTTTGTCCCTCCCTTTGTCCCTCCCTTCTCTCCTCCCTTCTCCCCTCCCTTTGACCCTCCCTTTGACCCTCCCTTTGTCTCTCCCTTTGTCTCTCCCTTTGTCCCTCCCTTTGTCCCTCCCTTCGTCCTCCTTCATTCTCATTGCTCCTCCAGTCTCGTCGGCCTCCCCCTCCCCCTCCCCCACCTCCCGTACACAGCCACGATGATGGTAGTGGTGTCGAGGAGGTTGTGATAGCTCTGTATGACTTCTATGGTCCTGAACCACATGACCTGACTATGACCAAGGGAGGAGAATACGTCATACTGGAAAAATGTGACATCAACTGGTACAAGGCCCGCAACATATACGGGTCAGTACGGTGTGTATGTGAGCCTGTGTTTACTGTAGCTTGGCCCTTGGTATATAATCTTTGTCTTTTAGACTCTCACATTGCACATCTTTGTCGTTTCTTCTTCTATGGCTGGCCCGCTACTATTGAGTTTGTTTGTTTGTTTGTTTRTTTGTTTGTTGAAATGCAGGAAGGAAGGCTACATCCCCAGCAACTACGTGACAGATAAAAAACTGGGGAACCTGGAACAGTATGCGTGAGTAATACTAGTACATGATACAGAAACACCTTTAGAACGTTCAGTCGCTTTTACATCAGCACAAGGGTAGATGCTAAGAGGGATCCTTGGGACGTCCATACCCTTACCCTAACCTTAACCCTTTTTTAAAATGAAAACTTTAATAACCATCACCACCAACATTGCGAGCAAAACATTTTAGCATCCCCCCCTCTTTTTTAGAGTTCCTTTCATGCAATTCTACATATTTTGCCACTGGGCGAAGAGAACATTTAGCAATTTTATAACWAATTTTCCTAAAATTCTCCACATTTTGCCATAGGATGGAGAGAAATGTTTGCAGATTTTAATTTATCTGAGTGAGACTGAAATTTAAAGGGGTCCCCCGGTCGGTAATTCAATCATGATTACTAAATTTATCGCGCCTGCAGGGTTGAAATATGCTTCTCTCTCTTTGTTTACTATGGTGCTATCCTCAGATAATAGCATCGTTTGCTTTCGCCGAAAAGCCTATTTGAAATCTGACATGTTGGCTGGATTCACAACAAGTGTAGCTTTAATTTGGTGTAATGCATGTGTGATTTCATGAAAGTAAAATTTTTATAGTAATTTATTTGAATTTGGCGCTCTGCATTTTTACTGGCTTTTGGCCAAGTGGGACGTTAGCGTCCCACATATCCAGAGAAGTTAAATAAAGGTGAAATAAAACATTTTAAAATTGCTGGCCGCTAGACTATTTAAATTTC
>NW_019945040.1:46436-54357 GCF_002910315.2 Salvelinus sp. IW2-2015
ACATGATCTGTTGGTGCTGTATGCAAATTCGAGTGGGTCTAGGGTTGCTGGGTTAATGGTGTTGATGTGAGCCATGACCAGCCTTTCAAAGCGTTTCATGGCTACAGATGTGAGTGCTATGGGTCGGTAATCATTTAGGCAGGTTAGCTTCGCTTTCTTGGGCACAGGGACTATGGTGGTCTGCTTGAAACATGTAGGTATTACAGACTCAGTCAGGGAGAGGTTGAAAATGTCAGTGAAGACACTTGCCAGTTGGTTCGCTGATGCTTTGAGTACACGTCCTGGTAATCCGTCTGGCCTTGTGAATGTTGACCTGTTTAAAAGGTCTTGCTCACATCGGCTGCCGAGAGCATTATCACTGTTGTCCAGAACAGCTAGTGCTGTCATGCATGCTTTAAATGTTTTTATTTAACCTTTATTTAACTAGGCAAGTCAGTTAAGAACTAATTCTTATTTACAATGATGACCTAGGAACAGTGGGTTAACTGCCTTGTTCAGGGGCAGAATGACAGATTTTTAGCTTGTCAGCTCGGGGATTCAACAAGGTAAAAATCTGTCATTCTGCCAATGAGCAAGGCAGTTAACCCACTGTTCCTCGGTAGGCCGTCAGTTTGTGTTGCTTGCCTCGAAGCGAGCATAAAAGGCTTGCGTCACTGGGCAGCTCGCGGCTGGGTTTCCCTTTGTAGTCCGTAATAGTTTTCAATCCCTGCCACATCCGACGAGCGTCAGAGCCTGGTGTAGTAGGATTACATCTTAATCCTGTATTGACGCTTTTTGCTTGTTTGATGGTTCGTCTGAGGGCATAGCGGGATTTCTTATAAGCGTCCGGATTAGTGTMCCGCTCCTTGAAAGMGGCAYGATCCTGGCACTAGTAGTGCGTGACGAATGCCCTGCCTTCTTCTTCTGTGGGTTTTATGGCGGACTACATCCTAAAAAAAAGATGTAGACAGACAGGCGGAGAGCCAGAAGCCGATAGAACCATTGCCACACGCGTTTGTCAGCTAAATAACACTTATTTTATTGTTATATACTTCGTGATTTGACCTAGTTTTTTTCCCCCATAGATCCCATTTGGTCTCGAAAGCACCAATAAAATACAATTCAAAGCGTCAATGTCAAAGTGGGCCTGTTCCCAACGATCTAATCACGTCTCTTCTATTTTTTAGATTTTTAAGGTTACCAGCATTACTAAACCACAATGTAATTATGTTATTGGTTTTTCTCAATAGCAAGCGACACCTCCACATGGGGTTCGCTACCCCTAGTTGGGAATTGCTGGGCAGGAGATGGACTTGACAGAGCAATGGTAGCAGAAGGTGGAATGTTAAACTTTTGTTGCCACACATTCCAGATGAGCTGTAAGGGTCAGAAGCACCTATAGATTGGAACAGATAGGACTCATAATTACCTGGGAGAAATTGACGCCGCGTCAATAGATTACCTGGAGAATCTGACCCGCTCATACACTACCATGGAAGTGACCATATCAGCTTGAACTGCGCTGCGTCAAATTACCTGGAGTAACTCTGAACCCGGTCATAATTACCTGGAGAAACTCTGACCACGCAGGTCATATAACTAAATCTACCCGCTGCGATAACTTCCCTAACCGCTGAAGATTCACTGGCTGACCCGCGTCAATAAAATGTACCTGGAAGAAATGCTGACCACGCGTCATAAATTACCGTGGAGAAACTCTGACCCGCGCATTACGGAATGCTCGTCATAATTACTGGAGAACTCCTGACCCGCGTCATAATTACCTGAGAATCTCTTAAGAGAAATCACCGCTGGTCAATAATTACCTGGAGAAATCTGACCCGCGTCATAATTACCGTGGAGAAGACTCTGCCCGCGTCGTACGCGAATCTAAGGTCTATTCCTCTGGAGAAGCTCCTGACCCGCGTCATCATTACCTGGAGAAACTCTGAACCATCCGCGTCAGTAATTAACCTGGAGAAAACTCTGACCCAGCGTCTAATTACACGTGGAAACCACCATCCACGCAACTCCAACAATTACCTGGAGAACTCTGACCCGGCGTCATAATTACTGGAGAACCTGACCCGCGTCACATAATTACCTGGAGAAATCGTGACCCGCGTCATAAATTAACCGGGAAGAACTCTGACCCGCGTCAAATATCACCTGGAAACTCTGACCCCGCGTCTCAATTACCTGGAACTTGAACCGCTCAATGGGAACTCTGGACGCCGCGAAATCTGAGACTTGCGTATATTACCTGGAGAATCTGACCGCGTCGTAATTTACCTGGAGAAACTTGACACCGCAGTTCACTGAGACATACGCGCGGTAATTCTGAAGAACTCTGACAAACCCGCGTCATAATTACCTGGGGAAGAAAACTCTGACCCTGACGCCCATCGTACCATGAGAACTCTGACCCGAGTCATAATTACGCTGAAACTCCTGACCCGCGTCCATAATTACTGGAAGAACTCTGACCCGCGTCATAAAATTACCGTGGAAGAAATCTGACCCGCTGTGCATAATTACCGTGGAGACTCTGACCCGCGTCATAAATTACCTGAGAACTACCTGAACCAGCGTCATAATTACCCTGGAGAACTCTGACCCGCGTCATAATTAACCTGGAGAAGTCTGACCTCCGCGTCATAAGTACCTGGGAGAACTCTGACCCGAGCGTCAATTACCCTGGAGAATCTGAACCCGCGGTCATAATTACCTGGAGAAAGGCTGCTGACCCGCGTCATAATTACCTGGAGAAACTTCTGACCCGCGTGCATAATTACCTGGAGAAAATCTGAACCCGCGTCATAAGTTACCCTGGAGAACTCTGACCCGCAGGTCATAATTACCTGAGAACTCTGAACCCAGCGTCAATAAATTACCTGGAGAAACTCTGACCCGCGTCATAATTTACCTGGAAACTCTGGACTCCGCGTCATTAATGACCATGGAGAAACTCTGAACCGCGGTCAATAATTAACCTGGAGAACTCTGACCGCGTCATAATGTACCATGGAAACTTCTGGAACCCGCGGTCATAAATTACCTGGAGAACTCTGACCCGCGTTCATAATTAACTGGAGAACTCTGAACCGCGCATAATTACTGGAGAACTCTGACCGCGTCTAATTAACCTGGAGAACTCTGCACCCGAGTCATAATTAACCTGGAGAAATCTGACCTTCCGCGTCATAATTACCTGGAGAACTCTGACCCCGCGTCATAATTACCTGGAGAAATCTGACCCGCGTCATAAATTACCTGGAGAACTCTGACCCCCGCGTCAAATAATTACCTGGAGAAAAACTCTGACCCGCGTCCGTAAATTACTGGAGAAACTCTGACCCGCATCGTAATTACCTGGAAGAACTCTGACCGCGTCGTAATTACCTGAGAACTCTGAACCCGCGTCATAATTCTGGAGAACTCTGACCCGCGTCATAAATACCTGGAGAACTCTGACCCGCATCGTAATTAACTGGAGAACCCTGACCCGCATCGTAATTACCTGAAAATCTGGACCCGCATCCGTAATTACCTTGGAGAAACCGTGACCCGCGTCGTAATTACCTGGAGAAACTCGTGACACACGCATCGTAATTACCTGAGAGAATCTGACCACCGCTGTCATAATTACCTGGAGAAAGTCTGAACCCGCGTCAATAATTACTGGAAATCTGACCCGTGTCATCACTTACCTGTGAGAAAATCGTGACCCCAGGCGTATAATTACCTGGAGAACTCTGACCACGGTTCATAATTACCTGGAGACTCTGACCGCGTCTAAATAATTACCTGGAGAAAACTCGACCGCCGCGCATCGTAATTTACCTGCGATGAAGCTCTGACCCAGCTCAAGTAATTAACCTGAGAGAACTCTGACCCGTGCGATCTAATTACACTGGAGAACTCTGACCGCGTCATAATTCAACCTGGAGAAACTCTGACCCCGCTCATAATTACCTGGAGAACTCTGACCCGCATCTAATTACCTGGAGAAGTCTGACCGGTCATAATTACCTGGAGAATCTGACCCGCCGTAATTACCTGGAGAATCTGACCCGTGTCATAATTACCTGGAGAACTCTGACCCGTGTCATAATTACCTGGAAGAACTCTTGACCCGCGTCATAATTACCTGGAGAAACTCTGACCCGGTCATAAATTACCGATGGAGAACTCTGACCCGCGTCATAATTACCTGGAGAACTCTGACCCGCGTCATAATTACCTGGAAGAACTCTGACCCGCGTCATAATTACCTGGAGAAACTCTGACCCGCATCTAATTACCTGGAGACTCTGACCCGCCGTCATAATTACCTGGAGAACTTCTGACCCGCGTCATAATTACCTGGAGAACTCTGACCCGCGTCATAATACCTGGAGAAATTGACCCGCCGTCATAATTACCTGGAGAACTCTGACCCCGCGTCATAATTACCTGGAGAAAGTCTGACCGCGTATAATACCTGAGAACTCTGACCCGCGTCATAATTACCTGGAGAAACTCTGACCCGCGTCAATAATTACCTGGAGACTCGTGACCGCATCTAATTACTGGAGAATCTGACCCGCGTCATAATTACCTGGAGAACTCTGACCCGCGTCATAATTACCTGGAAGAACTCTGACCCGCGTCGTAATTACCTGGAGAACTCTGACCCGCATCGTAATTACCTGGAGAAGTCTGACCCGCGTCATTTAATTACCTGGAGAACTCTGACCGCATCGTAATTACCTGGAGAAATCTGACCGCGCGTCATAATTACCTGGAGAACTCTGACCCGCCGTCATAATTAACCTGGAGAACTCTGACCCGCGTCGATATTCCTGGAGACTCTGACCCCCGTACAATAATTACCTGGAGAACTCTGACCCGCGTCTAATTACCTGGAGAACTCTGACCCGCATCGTAAATTACCTGGAGAAACTGACCCGCGTCTAATTATCTGAGAAATCTGACCCACTCTACCCTTTCTTACTCTACTCTCACCCTGTTCTACTCTACTCTACCCTGTTCTACGTTGTTGTTTGTGTATATTATACAATTTAATACATTTTGAGATTTTATTTTGAATTTAGTGAGTCTGCTTTAAGTTGTTATATTGCAAGTGGAAACTAATTGGATTAGTGTGTTTCAGCTGGTACAGTAAACATGTCAACCGGAACAAAGCTGAGGAACTACTAGGACAGAGGCGAGTAAACCAAAATGGTGTGCTGTGTAGTGTGTGTGTGGGTGTGTGTAATGTGTGTGTGGGTGTGTTACTGTCTGTGGTGTGTGTGTGTGGTGTTCTGTGTTTTTGTGTATACTGTCTGCGGTGTGTGTTGTCTGTGTTGTGTGTGTGTGTGTCTGGTGTGTGTGTGTCTGTGTGTCTGTAGTGTGTGTGTGTGTGTGTACTGTGGAGTGTGTGTGTCTGTGTAGTGTGTGTGTGTAGTGTGTGTGTAGTGTGTGTATGTGTGTGTGTGTGTAGTGTGATGTGTGTACTGTGGTAGTTGTGTGTGTGTGTGTGGTAGTGTGGTGTAACTCTGTCTCCGCGTACAGGATAAAGAGGAGGTTCAGTGTAAGAGACTCCAGTAAGCCAGGGGCCTACACCGTCTCCTGTACACCAAAGTCAGCAGGGTAACGCATCAAAGGGGTTCCTTATAGTTTATACGTTGTTAAATGTTCTATTCGGTCAGCATGTTTCAATTCTTGTGTCGGTAAAAACATTGTTTAAAGTTTGGATCATTGGAACGTTGTTTATAATGTTGTTAGTGAACGCATAGGGAGGGAGGTGCAGCGATCAGGCATTACCACATCAAGAGACCTCAGGTTGCCCCAGACAGTTCTACCTGGCTGAAAAACA
Organism: Salvelinus sp. IW2-2015; assembly: GCF_002910315.2. Taxonomy (NCBI): domain Eukaryota; kingdom Metazoa; phylum Chordata; class Actinopteri; order Salmoniformes; family Salmonidae; genus Salvelinus; species Salvelinus sp. IW2-2015. The sequence goes on from NW_019945040.1 coordinate 52,276, forward strand.
CCTGTTCACCTTGATACCTGACCTCATAGAGACCACAACCACAACGCTGCAGGTAGAGTACACACACACACCACACACACACACAACACACACACACAAACAACAAACATCAAACATGTATTCACATGTACCAAGGGCACACACACCAGCACTCTTTTCACATTCAATTCCAAGGCTCTGTATGCATGGCAAACATAGTTCAACATTGCCAAAGTCTCTCTTCGCTCCATCGCCCTTTTTCTCCGTTGCTGTCCTCCATCAGCAGAACCCTTACTCTCCTCTCTCACAGAGAAGACTCTCAGGATCCGTCAACGTCCTTTTTGTTTTTTCTCCTGATCAGCACTGTAGCCCCTCCAGAAGCAGTTCCCCACCTCTCCGATCTGGTGGAAGCAAGAGAGATCCTTGTCTCAGTGGCGATATTCTGATGTCCCCACCGAGATTATCTCTCGCCTAGAAGGATTCAGTGCGGCCGTCGGGCTAACAACTTCAATCCCACCAGTCCCACTTATCGACCAGCCGACACCGCTCCGGTCCTCGCCGGGCAGGCTCCACAGGAAATGTACTCGTTTCAGCGATCTTGCGGTTCCGGATGCTACGGGTCAGCAGAAGTAGCGACAGGATTGAGGTATCATCATTCGATAGAGTGGTATACATCAGCAGGCAGATGAGCTGGCGATATGCACACCGCAGAGAGTTGATCTATCATAATCAGCACTACTACTGGATAAGTTATCTACGCTAAGCACCTCCTACTGGAGGAAGTTGATCGCTAACAGCGACCTCCTACTGGAGGATTGATCTATCTACAGCGCCCTTTCCTTACTGGAGAGTTGATCTATCTAACAGCACCTACTACTGGAGAGCCGTGATCTACCTACAGCAACCTCTACTGGAGAGTGTGATCTGGTCTACAGCCACCTCCTACTGGAAGTTTGGAGTCTATTACAACACCTCCCCTGGAGAGGTCATCATCTACCACACCTCTACTGTAAGAGTTGATCTATCGTACCAGCACCTCCTACTGGAGAGTTGAATGTATCTACAGCACCTACCTACTGGAGAGTTGAGTGTATCTAACAGCACTCCCTACTGGAGAGGTCATCTATCTAACAGCCCTCTACCTGGAGAGGTCATGGCTATCTACAGCAGCCTGCCTACTGGAGAGTTGATCTAATCTAAGCACCCTCCATACTGGGAGAGTATCTGTCTACAGCACTTCCTACTGGAGAGTTGATCTATCTACAGCACTCCATACTGGACGAGTTTGATCTGTCTACAGCACCTCTATCTGGAGAGTTGATCTGTCTACACGCACCTCCTACTGAGGACGGTATCCTATCTTCAGTCACCTCCTAGCTGGAGAGTTGATCTATTCTACAGCACCTCCTACTAGAGAGTATCACCTATCTACAGCTCCTCCTACTGGAGAGTTGATCATCTACAGCCACCTCCTACTGGGAGAGTTTGATCTAATCTAACAGCACCTCCTACTGGAGAGTTCACCTATCTACAGCAACTCTGAACTGGAGAGGTCAACCTATCTACAGCCACCTCCTACTGGAGAGATTGATCCTATCTACAGCAACCTCCTACTGGCAGAGTTGATCTATCTACAGCACCCCACTGGAGAAAGGTCCCTATCCTACAGCACCTCCTACGTAGAGAGGTCCCCCTATCTACAGCACCCCCTACTGAGAGGTCACCTATCTAAGCACCTCCTACTGGGAAGAGTTGATCTATCTACAGCTACACCTTGGTTTCCCATTACAGGGTTTAACACAAGCCCTGCTTACTGTAGCCATGGATATTAGTGACTGATGTTTATCAAATGTGCTATCGGAAGACACTGATTATTGTTAAAAACGCAAAGATTAGCTGTTGCTGTCAAGTCATTCCGAAGGGAAAGTTTAACAGAGCAACTGAAATGTCACCATCCTTTATAACTCAATGTAACATCAAATGAGCTATGTTAGCGACCTACAGAATATAGAATTCTGCAGAGTACATCAAACAGCTATTGTGTCACGTTCCTGACACCTTATTTCCTTATTGTTTTGTGTTTGTTGTAGTTGGTCAAGGACG